>NW_007233005.1:0-66771 GCF_000164805.1 Carlito syrichta | reverse complement strand
TATTGTAGAGATGAGGTCTCTTCAAGTTGCCCAGGTGGGTCTCGAACCCGCAGGCTCAGGTAATCCACTCACTTCAGCCTCCCAAAGCGCAGAATTACAGGCTGAGCCACTGAGCCCAGCTCAAAACTTTCTATTTTTTATACCTCAAGGTTCTTCATGGTCAAAAGTAGTGAGTCAAATCTCCCTACTGGTCAAGAACAGTAGAAAATAAAGCAGTTGCATTATGGATTCAGAAATATCAAAACCATTGCTATGAAGATCCATGACTACAGAATTGATTTCAATCATCAGTATAATCGCATATGGGTGTGATTTTAAGCACTGAAAAATAACAAATATCCTAATACTTCCCAAATATCCATATCCTGCTGATTCTGCATATTCCTTTGTTGTAAACACCAGGAAGACCTATGGCATGATCTTTTGTAGAACTGAAATATAACTTAAAGAGGCTATAATTTCTATATTTGCTTATTTCTCTCATTTTTATTGTGTTGTTATTAATATAGGACCTAACTACTACTCTTGCTTCTCCCTCATGAAATCTTAATTTTTTTTTCCTGCTTGAAAATTCACAAAGATGTTTAGAACTATGATCAGAATTTTCCCAAAGTAACCACAATATATAGCCTTCTAAGAAGAGCAGATTATGATGTCTGTCCTCTAGCCTTGACAAGAAAAATCATTTCACCTATTACTGGATTGCTTCTCAGTCCACAGTTAGTCTGTCACGTTCTGTGTCTCTAATAAAATGTCATTTCTATGCTAAGATCCTTTGGCTAAAATGCTGTTTGATTCAAAGGTGGTATAGTTAGAAAAAGATAACAAGGATTTATTGTTTTTTTTTTTTCAGAAAAAAATAAAACAATAGTTTTGGAGAAGTTACAAGGTGAAAGAAAACACTGTTCTTTCACCCATTCCAAAACAATTTAGTGGTTGATCATATGTAACACCATTAGTTTTATAGTAGTCCGTAGAATTGTTGACTTTATAATGGGGATTTTACATTTAAACCACTTGAGCCTCTCTCAAGAAACCTGGTATAATTTTTTGGGTGCATGATTGGAATCAAAATACTTTGTGACATACTCAGTTGTCCTTAGATGTCTTAATCTCTGTGCCACAAGTCTAAGCTTATGCTTTTGTCTCACCCACTTAGTATACTTTGTCCCACATTTCCTCTGATAATGTGAATTGTAGGTCAGGGCCTGTCTTGGAGTACTATCTTGCCTTTGATCTTGTCATAGTACTGTCATGATCATTTGCTCTTCTCTGATTATGTTATGACTTTTTAATTCTCTATGGCAGAGTTTCTTAGTGTTGGCACTGTCAACATTTTGGAGTGAATAATTCTTTGCTCGGAGTGGGAGAGAGAGTGAGCTGTCATGTGCATTGCAAAGTATTTAGCAGTATCTTTGGCTTATACTCACCAAATACAAGTGGTTCTGCTTCCCCCACTACCACAATCACAACAGTCAAGAATAGCCCTAGATACTGCCAAATGTCTCCCCAGAGAGAAAAACTTACCCTCATTGAGAATCCCTGCTCTATGGTGGTGGTTTTTCTATCCCATGCAAGAGAAACTTCATATCTTTTAGCTGAGTTTCTCCTTTCAGCTTTCCTAATCTATCTACACAAATCCCCCCAAACATCTAGATATTAGCAAGGACATTTCTTCTTGGATGACCAACGTTTAAAAGTATAATTAGCACATTCAAGAATGTTGAGTTGCTTAAATTCCTATGCCTCTTTTTTCTCCCCTATGGACTAGATAGGCATCCAAATGGTGATCATTTTACTTTCATTAAAGAGTAACAGTAATCAAATCACCTCAAACTCTTAGGTCAAGTATCTCAGATTATATCTTTATTCTAGACAAAACTCTTAGCATCTTTTCAGACATACAGATTCTGTTATCATCATCATCTTGCCTTACCATAAAAGGACTGCATATATGTCATCTGTATGGCCTTGAATTTCACTTGCCTTTGGAACAGTTGCATGTCTTCTAATTCCAGAATAATCCTCAAAACCCCATTTAAACAGAGTCTGCTTTTGAGTTCAGAGATTTTAACTGCCATAGGGAACAGCACATCTAACAATCTGGGTGCAGCACTGCCTCCTTGCTAGGGTGGAAGAGGCAGATGTTCACACGGCAGGAAAGCACTAGAGACTTCTGACAGACTTCTGAAGAGGATAAACGTGTGTGTGTGTGTGTGTGTGTGTGTGTGTGTGTGTGTGTGTGTGTGTGTGTGTGTGTGTAGTGTGGGGAATATTTCTCACCCATGAATTTAATACTTTCTCAGTTTATTTTTCCTGCTACTATTTGCTGCTTATGCGCAGAATTTTGCCTCTTAGAAGAAAAGGCATTCTTGTAGCTCTTTGCACAATCGATTATCCTGTAGCAAGCACCATCATTTATACATGATACGAAGGGTGGCAAAAACTGGGATGAAATGCCCACGCACATCTATTTTTTTTTTTTGGGTCTCTTTTAAAAGTCAGACCTCTCATTAGGATTGCAGCATGTATTTCTGAACACAAATGATGAAGGAAGCTCAATCTACATTTTAGAAGAAAAATGGCCAGTACTTCATTGCATTGAGGACGGACAAGGAGGCTATGAAATGGAAACATAGGAGTGTCTCTGGATATAACTGAGAAGGAAAGAAATGGGACCAAGGACATGGAAATAAGGAAGTGCACCTAATGGCAATTGACAATGTTATAGAAAAATGAATTCAATTAGTTTTGACGTTTAGAAAGAAGGTTTTCTTATTTTATTTTTTAAAGACATGGCGAGTGTTTGGAAAGACATCTAGATTTTTCAATCGTACCAGTTAAAACAAACAAACAAACAAAAAATGTAATGCCAACCTCCTAATCCCTAGAAATTTGAATATGTTACCTTGCTTAGAAAAAGATTCTTTGCAGATGGGATTAAGTCAAGGTTTTTAAAGGGGAGGATTATTTTGGATGATTTGAGTGGGGTCAATGTAGTCAAGGGTATTTATTAGAGAAACTAGGGGAGTACCCTTTTGAGTGGAGATGTGACAATGGAAGCACATGTTGGAGTAAAGGTAAGTAAGTGAAGGTAAGCCAAGAATTGCAGATAGACTCAGCAACCTGGAAGAGGAGAGATTCTCTACTAGAGTTACCAGAGAGAAGCAATTCTGCTGACACCTTGATTGGGTACCCCATTACAGTTCTGATCTCCAGAAGTACAATAAATTTATATTTTAAAACTTGTGGTACTTGTGGTAACTTGCTATAGCAGCAAGAGAAAATGAATGCAGTAAGAAGAATACTTTTCGTTATTATAGACCTAATCTGAGCCATTTTTACTTTCAGGGGATATTATTCTTTTTTTGTTGTTGTTCTGTTTAAAAACATAATAGACTATTTAGTTAGCAATACCCTCAATTTGTAGCCTGTTGACGACCTACTTGGGATTATTTCATTGAGTACTAGTTTCTTTTTTCTCTCTAATTACCAGTCTCTTCCAGATTCTCCTCACCATTTGCATATATTGATTTGACCTGCATCCTTGGGAATGAATTCTATCGTATATACCATTGTAATTTGTTTATTCATTCTTCATAAGTTAAAAACCACAAGTTCCAACTCCTGATTATTATAAGTGATGTTAATATCATATCTGAAATTTCCCTTTGGGAGTGCCATTATAAAGCCTTAGATGTATGAGACTGAAGGAGACTGGGTCATGGCCTGGTTCTAATGCTGATTACTTAGGCTGGGGAAAAAAAGAAAAACAAACACATATTCCCCCTAAGAGTTGAGGTGTTTTCTGTGGTAGGTGAGAGCTCAAATGAAGCTGTTCCAGTGTATAAACCCTGTAGAGGGCACAGTTATTCCCAGAAGACACAGGATGGGCCTGGATCAGAAGTCTAGAGAGTAAAACCATCAAGATTAGCAAGAAAAAAATTCTTAACAAAGGCCATGGGTTGTGAAGCCAAGGTTATCTCTTCTCCCTAAGGAATGAAAAGTAATGAAGAAGAGTGGCCAAAGAGACATGTCTCATGGCCAAAATGTGTTAGACTGTCCTCAGTAGCAGGAGAAATTCAATAAATGTTATATTTGTATGGGATTATGAATGTTCTCAAATTCACACCTATATACCAACTTCTAAAAAGTTATGTTCATAAAAAAAGTTAAATAGTACTACTAATATGATATAACCTTTACTTTTTTGTATGACGGAAGTATGATTCTACCCTAATCCTGTCAGGTAATGCTTTATCCTTACTACTGGGGAGATTTAGTCATGCAGTATCCTAGATATATAAAATAATTTCCTTTACTGAATCAAGGGCATC
This sequence comes from Carlito syrichta, assembly GCF_000164805.1. Lineage (NCBI taxonomy): Eukaryota > Metazoa > Chordata > Mammalia > Primates > Tarsiidae > Carlito > Carlito syrichta. The sequence continues at coordinate 62,434 of NW_007233005.1, read as the reverse complement.
TATCTTCTAGTTTTGGTATCAAGTATAAGATATAAAAAAATGCAAGTTAATGATAGAGTCTCCTCTGATGAAAAGAAATCAAATTAGGCAATGGGTTCTGGCAATGCTGCAGTTCCTAAATACTGACTGACACTGGCATGCACTGATGTCATCATTAGGTCATAGAACTCTGCTGAGTCCTTAGTGATGTCTTGAATTATAACTGCCCTGCTGATGTTCCCAACACTAGTCAGGACTGTGATTTGGTGAAGAGATAGTCTCTTGATTTATTTGTTGTTGATTGTATAAATTTCTTTGTTATTATCAACGGACTCTCTGAGAGCTGGGTTTCACTGAGAGAAGTCTTGGTTGAGTAACTCTCTAAAGAGTTCAACCATGAAGTGAAAACATAAACCAAAACATCTGGAAAGCAAGTATGTGCCCCCTGAATAAAAAGAAAAGAGTTATGTGTCAATATATTCTCAGAACACAGACTGACCAGGAACTTCCTCCCAAAAAAGGAGGAAGAGGGGATTCCTAGTTGTGGTAGAGGGAGGAAGAAATAATATCTCTTCTCCCTAAGGAATGAAACGTGATGAAGAAGAGTGGCCAAAGAGACATGTCTCATGGCCAAAACGTGTTAGACTGTCCTCAGTAGCAGGGGAAATTCAATAAATGTTATATTTGTATGGGATTATGAATGGGAAGAGACTAAGGAGGGAGGAAAGATGGGAGAGAGAAACATACACAAGTATACTAGTCTTTCTGAGGCCTGGTCATCTGAGAGTAAAAAGAAGGTTTAGATGACCCGGGTCCTTGTCTTTGCCGCTTAACTTGTTCCAGTTGCAGGAAATCACTCTGGATTACTGTCAAAGACATAATGGTTGGTTAGTCTAGACTAGTTTTTCTTTTAAGAATGCATTTCCCTTTATTTGATATCTTTTTGAAGACACCGGGGAAATAAATTTTTAATATAGTTCTAATGACAGTTTCTTCTTTTATTGGTTCATAGAGGTGAGGAAACACTGGGGGGGGGGGGAAAGTTCCAGCACTGAAAAACTGAATATGCAGGGATGAGAGTATGAAGTAAAAAATGACTAATTTACTCAAGAATAAAACCTGTTTTGTTTCAGACGATGAAAATGTAAATGTGGCGTTCATACATAAATGAAATTTTTAAAATAGGGCACACATGCAAACACACACACACACACACACACACACACACACACACACACACTCACAAGATACCATGAAGCCAGATGGTTGAAGAGAAGGAAGAAGGTTTGGAAACTAGAGAGTTGCCATTGCCATGCAGGTTAACAGTAAAAAAGTAAATCCTATGAGGGAGGACCACTGCTCAGTGGTAAGAGGAGACAGATTGAAGCCAACACCAACTTTTTAAATAGTGGCTCAAATTCCCTAGTAGAATCTCACATTTCCAACAATGTCTGGGGCTTCTTGAAGACATCCTGAAGAATGAAACTGTCTTCCTTTCACCTTCACTAAAATTAGTGCATATTCCAAGATATTATCAAGTATAATCTGAGCCATAAAAAACAAACACACCTCTTCATATGTACACCCATAAAGCACCACCAGGAAGATAATTATTTATTTCTAACACAGTTCTCCACTTTCTATATACCCAGTCTGATTATTTGTTCCTCATAAAAATATTATACCCCCATTTCATCAGAGTAGACTAGGCCATAATAACTAGTACACAATGAATCGATTTCTTGCTATGTAACAATTCAGGATATATATCAATGGCAATAAGGCAAGTGTCCTCTATGATGTAATTCATATGCTGGGACTGTTGAAAACTTTGTCATAATCAACATGAACTTTTCAGAGAGACACTGGGTTACTGGAACAGGAAAGAGATGGAGGGGTACATGGGATTGTGTGTCTATGCATGGGAGTGGCACATGCCACTCCCACTCATTTTCTCTTGCAGAAAACTTAATCACACAGTGAAGATCAACTACAGGGAGGTTGATAAATATTATAAAATCGTTTGCCCAGGGAGAAAGGAGCTATGTAGCAGCCTCTGTTCCATTTGTTCTGTTCCACAAACATCACACAGTGGAAATTCAGTCATTCATGATATATACAGACCCAATAAATACGACCGTACATTTACAGTTTTTAGTAATAGGACCCAGATTATGCTATCCACGAGGTTAGAAGCCACATATGTTCACTGAATATGTGACACAGTAGTCCCTACTTGTTTAAGGATAAATAAAAGCACTGAAACATCAAGCGTGAACCACATATTTTGTTTATTTCTCAGAAAATGAATATATGCCAGAACATCTGAAACCAGAACAGGAGGTGTTGTCTCCAACTCAAGACAAGAAAGTCAAAGAGGCGCCTGCTTCCCTGCATAACTCCTTAATTAAAAACAAGCCCAATGCTGCAGGTATGGAGGGACTATTGAACAGGGTGCAGAAGGGATACTGGGATCTAGGCATAGCCCAGTGATGAGTTGATATAAGGCTTTCCAGTACAGAAAGAAACTCAAAATGCGACTCTGTATTTGTAAATATGACTAGCAGTAGAAGCAATAAATTCTAAAGGGAAAGCACCTAAGAGGACTGGAACAAGCTGAAGGAAATTAGTGAAAAACCTGGTTTTACTTAGGGAGATGATGGGAGAGGGACTAAGAGGATAAGACTTTTTTTTTTTTTTGAGTTGGAGTCTCACTCTGTTGCCCAGACTGGAGTGCAGTGGCCGCTCCCGGCCACCGCAGCCTCGACCTGCTGGGCTCCGGCGATCCTTCCGCCTCAGCCTTCCAAGTAGCTGGAACTACAGGCGTGCGCTACTACGCCTGGCTAATTTTTTTGATTTGTTGTAGAGATGAGGTCTTGCCTGCCCAGGCGGTTCTCGAACACGTGGGCTCGGGCAATCCACTCACCTCAGCTTCCCAAAGGTGCAGGATTACAGGCTGAGCCACAGAGCCCGGCTGAGGATAAGACTTTTATCAGAGGAGCATAGACAGAGTCAGTATGAGACAGCAGAGAGAATGTTATATTTTCAGAAAGGTCTGAAATCACAAACAGGTTAAAACAGACAAAAAGTGGTAAGGTCCTCAAGAGCTAAACATGAGGAACATTGTAGTAACAACCGCTCTAGGATCTTATCATACCCAAACATTTTCATATCCAATATTCTATACTTATCCTGATACAGACCCATCTAAGCTCTCTATTCTCATCATTCATTCCCTTTTACTCTTCGTATTTACTGTAAAATGTTTTTCCCCAGCATACAAAGAGAAATAACTACTCTGATTTCCTGATGATCCTAGAATCATTAAGCATGATCCACGTTTTCTCATTTTTAACTTCAAAAAAAATAAATGCATGATATACACTTTGTGCCTGACTATTGTTGCCCATTATTCTATTCGTGAAATTCATCCATATTGCAAGTGAGTTTAGTTTGTTCACTTCTATTGCTGTGTATTTTCCATAGTATGCATAGAAATAATTTTTTATTAGCTATACTGTACCAGGCATTTGATTGCTGTCATTCTGGAGATACCCAAACAGGTAATGATCTGGACATTCTACTCCATGTATTTTTCAAAACTCACACATTTCTATTTTGTACCTTTCAGAACTCAATCTTTCATACGTTTATTTTCTAATGTTATACATATTAGCATCCACTTAATCTTGTCCACTCTTCTCTACATTCCCCCCATCTACTTTTATTCTTCACATAGTCATGTACTCTCATTTATACATTTTGATTTTCACATCTTCATTGTCTTTCATTTTCTCTTAGATTTCCAAAAATACACAAATTTATCTAGTTTTAAAGGGAATATTCTTTATGAGACTATTCTCACTAAGCCATTGCACAGTCAAATCACATAATAACTCATACGACATACAATGGACACACATAGATAGATAAGTGTCATACTAACACATAGACACAAACCACACATATCATTCCCACTCAAATAAACCTCATCCCATGTAACATTTACATACTAGCATTTGTAAGCATTAAAGAATCATACATACAATCCTAACCCCATTTGTGCCAGCACAAACTTACTCATCACAAACCATTTGATTACAGTTTGTGCAAATTACACAAGCCAGACACATTAATGAGAATCTCGATATCTTAAACAGCTAAATAAGGAGCAATGAGCTTGGTTAACATTTGAAATAGGTACAGTGGCATCATACATTCATGAATATTTAATTTCTTCCAAGACACAAATTTATAAATTGTTTCTTTTGAGATTGTGGGAAAAGGGAGGTGCGGGGAATGAAGGTGTGAACAATTTGAAGTAAATAAACAGTGCCAAAAAATCTTAACCAGCATTGGTGGGTATGAGAAGACTTAAGGCAGGACCCAGCAGGAAGCACCAAGTACTGAAACACATCATTCCCTGTCCAAGCTTGAGATAACAATTGAAGACACAGTAAATACTCCCCTGTGTGGAGGGCAGTAGGAGTACCCTGAGGAGAAGAGACATGAGAGGAGAGTGAAGAGAAGCAGCTTTTCCAAATGTAAACTCTTGTCTGTGCAGAAGCTCTGTAGTTTTCAGCGGGATTTTGCTTTTTCAGTAAAGATAATGTGTATAGAATAGTGCCTTGGTAGTAAAGAACTAGAGTGTGAGCTCATTTAGGCTCCATATGAATAGTTTCTCAGAAGGGAAGTTTCCACGTAGTGGAAGTCAATAGTTGTGTTACGTCATACATTCTAACAAGGCCAGGAATCCAGCATTAGTGGATTGTATGCAGTCCAATCCAGATGGTCAACACCTCATCCAAAGTCCAGGATCCTATAGTAATACAAACCTTTCAGGGTATATACATGTTAGGGTTTTTAGAAGGCTATAGACATTATTCCTATGAATACTTAGACCATGTCTGTTCTTTGAGCTTATCTCATGATTTTCATATTTGCTGATTGAACAAGTGAATCAATGAACCACATACCCACTCCATGTCTGTGACCTCAGTTTCATTTTCTAGGAACTTCAAACATAGAAGAGGACCATTCAAGACCTGGGTACTCTTGGTATTATGATGGACTTGCTTATGAGACAAAACAATCATCTGAATCAGAATATCTTAACTGTGACTCCTATCTGTATATTCTTGCCAGTGCTGGTAAGGAAAAAGGCAGATCAGCAAATTCTAGATAAATCAATGCAGTGGGAATCAAACGCTGCTTACTGAAATTCAGCTCAGCATCTCATCTGAGCCACCGTTGACGGTATACTCTGGACCCAGTTATAACCGTCCCCTTTTCTCCTCTTAAATGGCAGTCGAGGTCTCTGTTCTTGTGCCATAAAAAGGAACTCATCACAAATACCTTTCATTTTCATTTTGTAGGGAAGAAAGAAAACTCTGTAGATAGACTTTGGGAAAAATAATGTCATATATAGTGGAGGTGAAGAACTGGTGAAGCCATTGACTCAAACAAGCAACTCTGCACTCTGGAAACTAGGCAGATTACGTACATAGGACCTAACTAGTTATGTCTCTGAAAAAGCTCTCAGATCAACAGGGAGTAATGGAGAGCCTTAATTTTATGTAGTATATTTACTAATTTGCTATTAATTGGTATGGAAATTGCCATAAACTTAGTAGGCAGAATCAACATAAATGTGTTTATCTATAGTACTAGAAGTCAAAAGTCCAAAATATTTCTTATAGAGTTAAAATCAAGATCTATATTGGGTTGATTTTTTCTGGAGACTCCAGGGGAGAATGTTTCTTACCTCTTCCAGCTCTTAGGGTTTCTTGGTGTGCAGCCCAATGTCTTTTCCATCCAACCTTGTGCTTCCAATGTCACCTTTCCTCCCCATTTTGGTTTTGACATATTTGATTATGTCATAAATATCTTTGAGATTACATTTAGACACATCTGCATATTGAAGATAATCTCCCCATTATAGGATCCTTCATTTAATTGCTTCTGTAAAGCCCCCTTGGCCCTATAAGGTAATAGTCACAATTTCTAGAGAGTAAGATATGGACATCTTGGAGTGGGAGACTTTATTCAACATTCTACAATTAGCATAAACATAAATATACTAAAAAACAATGAAAAATATAAGGTCAGATAATCAGATATTAAAATATCTCATCTTGGCTGCACTCTATGTCACAGCATAGTTCCAACACACACACACACACACACACACACACACTCTCTCTCTCTCTCTCTCTCTCTCTCTCTCTCTCAAACTTTCCAAGCAGCTCATTAAACAATACATATACATTGTGTCCACCCAGCCACACACACCTGGAAAAAACAAAAGTACCTATATTTTGTAACTTGACCAAGAAATAGACTACAGTCCTCATTAGTACTTTGCACATAGCAAGCAACCAAGTTTTACTGAATAGATGGAATATTGGATATATTATTTTAATTTGAAGGAAATCTTTAAGATGCAAGTATGATACAAGGTCAGTTCATATTCCCCAGAAAGAAGAGAAAACTATCTTTCTGGTCTCCATAAACCAGAAAGGTACAGGCTGAAGCATGTAGTGGGAAGCCAGTAGAATCTGCTTTTGCCTGCAAGAAGGAGGCAAAGCCTGCAAGCTCATGTTCCCTCATGGAGCAAAAGTCTGAAAAAGGGTCCTCAAACTCTGGTCACTAATAACCATCTCCCTTCTGAAACACATATGAATTTTCACCCCATCACTCCCAACCATTCTCCACATCACATGCTCTCAGGTTCATGTCTACAAACCCTCATCCCTTCATTTTCCATTCCCTACTCCCATTTCCTCATATACACAGACAGGCCCATTAACTCATTATCCTCACACATTATCATCATCCTCATACATTAAATTTTTATATTCTGACTTCACAGACCATGCATTTCTCAAATTTGCTGTTTCTTAATTTCATTGTTTTCAGCATCACAATCTCTAACTCACATGAGTAATCTGTTCTTGTAGAAATCTATTTCATATTAACAACACATGAAGCTATTGCAATCATATAACTGCTTCTCAAACACCTTTTTGTTCCCGATTCCTTACTCAGTTTACATAAAAGGCTACATGATCTCTCCTATCTGTTACAAGTTCAGTTTAGACTGCACCTCCCGACATTGGTCACACCTCCTCTCTTGGGTGCTTACTGACACTTAGCACAGCTGTCACTTGGCCTGGTTTGTTGTGTTGCCTTTGTCAATGTTCCCTGCCTCAACAGGGCTGTGACGAAGTTTTTCATCTCCATTCACCACACTGATAACCTATCTCAGAATTGTCCTTGTTTATAAATTTGGACTGGTTTTACTTGTCATCATTTGTGTAGTTTTTGAATCAATTCTGCATATTTCATGGATTTAGAAAGGTCATGCAGATCTCAAAAATTACTCAGATCCATGTGGTCTTTCTTAGAAACCACAATCCTATTGTATAAGTGCATATACATCAATAGCACATGCCATACAGATGACATGATGCATGGAAAATGAATACCTATACATGTACAAAACTCTGCTGCAAATAAACACACCACACACAGACAACTTCACATAAAATGGCCAGCTCACTCCGTGCACCCTATACATAAAATTGTCCAGAAAAAGGCAGATAAAAACAGACATGTACATACATCAAAAGATGCTCACGAAAGATGACACACTATGTAATAGTGTAGAGACACACTAAATGTCACCATGTTCACACCAAAATGGCAAATCAAACACTCTCTAGAAACCTCAGAGAAAAACTAAACATATTTTCCAAAGTAATTGTTTGGTTATAGTCTTAATAAAGGTTTTTAAGCAGGAAATAAATTGTGGGTTTATGGGTTATTTTGTTAGGAGCTTTAGTATGCCATGTGTTTACTGAAGCTTGTGAAATTAAAAGCAGAGCCCTTTCCGTTGGAAATGTAGATTAAAGGAAGTAAGAGAAACAAACTGGGGATCTGCATGACCTCTCTAAATCCATGAAATATGCAGAATCGATTCAAAAACTACACAAATGATGACAGGTAAAACCAGTCCAAATTTATAAACAAGGACAATTCTGAGATAGGTTATCAGTGTGGTGAATGGAGATGAAAAACTTCGTCACAGCCCTGTTGGGGCAGGGAACATTGACAAAGGCAACACAACAAACCAGGCCAAGTGACAGCTGTGCTAAGAGTCAGTAAGCACCCAAGAGAGGAGATGTGACCAATGTCGGGAGGTGCAGTCTAAAGCCAGCCCCAGAGATCTCACTGGAGTCTCCTACTCATGCTCAGATTCTGTGAGTTCTCCTTAGACTGGGGAACAGCAGAACTCTGGCAACAAAGGACAGAGGGGCAGATATCTGAAGATGATGCTGAAGGCAGGAGGTGCAATTTAGTGGATTCTTTCCTGTAAATTCTCATTTCAGATAAAAAGAAATAGGAATGACAAAGAATATGGGCACCTTCCCATATAAGCTGGCAAGATTTTAAGTCTCTGATATAGTGCACAAAATAACACATGCCACCACAGGTAATCCAGCCCCTCCAAAACACATCATTCCAATAAATACTTTTGTATACCAAGATTTTGGAACTTTAAACAGTAACTAAATTATAATATTCTCGAGGAGAATGCCGTGTGTTATTGTATCTAGTATTTTTTTATTGTCTCTTTAACGCAAAAAAAACCAAAAACACGAATCTGATTCTCCTTCTTTTCCCTAGAGCTAATAGTGAAAGATCCCTGTAATTGTGAGCATTTCTTGGCCCAAGACCTCAAGGAGACAACCGGACTCCCGCTCAGACTACGTGACCTGTGTCTCCTCTTTTAATGAGTGCATCCGTAGAGGCATAGGGATAAGGAGAGTGGGACAAGAATGCAGATCAAAAGGTGGGATGGAAAGATGAGCTAGAACTGGAATTAAGCTCATTTTCTTCACAACTGACATCAATGACCCCTTCTTTCTAAGACTGTCCAGGGTCTCCGTTTCCACTGAATAAGCAGAAATGGACGATGTACACTTTACTATTTTCTTTGGAAGAAGCTCCGACATGGTACACATAGAAAAGATAAAAATTCGAGAGAAATGTAGAAGCACATTTTTAGAAGAGGAGTCTTGGGCAAGTGTGTGAAGTCTTCATTTATACCTCCAGCACCATGTCCAGTTTAGGGGACCTTCAAAAAAGTTTTATTAATTTATTTAGCTAGCTAGCTAGCTAACAATCCACTTACCATATATTCATATTTATATCTATACCTCTATCTCTGAATATCTCAATCAATATAGAATTAATATAAACAAATAGGTTGATATACATATATAATTCTTCATATGACATTCTCAATATTATTTTTACATAATTTCTCAAAAAGGAGAATTGAGCTAGTGATATAATATTTAATTTTTAGTTACTACATATTGTCTTTTAGGCATGATTCATAGTTTCCAATACTCTGTATACATCTTCAAAAATATAACACATGGGATACCCAGTCTTCTTGACATCCACTCCACACATACTTTTCATAACTTCCTTTTAACTTATATTTTGGAGGTTTTAATGGGAAAATCACCTTAACTTCTGGGAAAGCAAGTCCCATGTTGGCAACACTCAACAAATCTTTTTTTTTTTTTTTTTAAATAAACAGACAGCTCAAGTGATGCATCTCAATTTTCTGAAATATTATTCCCCAGAAATTCATTATGCTGAAGAGGATGCTCCTAAGACATGTCTGATAATCCCAGATCAGTCTCAGACAGCAGAAAAGAGTTTGTCTATCCTGTGTCTCCATTCCAAGAAAGCTCATTGATGATGAGGATAGTTATTTAGATCAACTGTGAAATCTGAGCTTAGACAAGAGGGACAACAGAGTTGCTCATCCCAACTCTTCCTTAAGTTACTTTCCTGCTAAGTCAGGAAAGGGCTTCAGTCAGAGAAACTAAGACTGAGGTCTCTGGGGGAAAGAAAAAATAGGAAATGTGCCTTCAAGGATAGCACAAATCTCCTTAGCATTAACCTCTAACATGTGAACACTGGGGCAACTGTGCGGCTGCTGTGGGTAGTGCTGATGAGAAATTTAATCAGAACCTTCTTCCTTGGATTGGCACAAACTCATAATTTATCCTCCTTTATACCAAGCATGACCTTATTTCTCTTTCCTTTTATTTAATCTCAAATACTTATCCCTCCACTCTTCATCTTTCCCATTCTCTAGTAGAATTGAATCTTCCACCCTCATTCCTGCACAAAATCAGTCTCTGACTCATTCTGTTACAAAATCTCATAAATACTTACCATCTCTTCATCCAGACAATCTGTGTATCCTCCCTTATGCTAGACCAAACTAGAAAACATATATTTCCTTAAAAGAATGCACTTTCATATGTGGTTTTTCTCACCACATGTCACTTCATCCACAATGCCTTCAGCCCTTCATAAAGCTGCACAACCGGAGAGCTCACATGCATTTCCTCTAACACATACCTACTGTCTCAGAACAAAGTGAAACAAAGAACAAGTACATACCTTTACTCATTCACATGTATCGTCACACTGCATAACACATACACACACTCATCAACATACCCTTTCACCAATACCAGAAACACTCAGCAGATATGTCCCAGGAAATACATATGACTTCTTTAGATGCACCACCTATTCTTTACATAGACATCCCAGTACATACCTCAAATAATGCATACCATGTACAGAATTCAGAAACATCACATACATTTCCATTACACATATCCCCACACAAGGACATTCTCCTGGCCATCTTAATGCTTAAAGACTTCACATACACTATTCAAATTTACTTTGGAAATTTTCTTTCATAGGTTATCATCGAGATGCCCTTTGTCTTAGATTTTCTGCAATCCCTTAACCACAGGACCTGGAGGAAAATGAAACTTTGTCCAGCAGCTCAAATAATTGTTCTTTTTATACAGACACAGAAGAATCATTGAAGTCCTCAGTAGACATTAAAGAGGAAAGGGCCATGAAGATTTACTATATGGAGGTCCAATTAAAAAGGGGTGTGGCTGTTTTGGAGGAGTAGACAGAGGAAGTATTGGAGCCCCTCAAAAATAAAATAAAAATAAAATAAATGACCTATCAGGAGAAGATCCATGTAAAACCTTCCCTCTCTTAACACATCAACAAGGGATCTCCTCACTGACAGTGAGTCCAGTTGGGACAACAACACACAAGAGGAACTCGAGGAGGCTGAGGGCAAAGCAGAGGCACCAGTTCTAAAGGGTTGTCCCAGGGCCAAGATGCCTGAATGACTGGTGGGCATGGAGAGTGGCTTCAGGTGCATGGCCTGCTGTTGGGTCTTTCCTACTATGGAGGTGCTAAAGAATCATATGGAACACGGGATCAGTGAGGGATTCAGCTGCCATGCTTTCCATCTTGCCTTCTACAGGCTGAAGAAGAAAAGAGAAAACAGAAAAGGGAGGAGACTGAAGAAGAAGAGAGGAAACCAGATCAATGGCATCTAGAAGCAATAAGAAAACACATATAGCCATGAGAACATTCTCATGCAAATAGAAAATATTCAACTACTAACAGAAACTGGGTCCACTTTTCCAAGATAAACCAAAGAAACAAGAGTCACAGCCCCTTCAGCTATATTCTCTGACCTAACACCAATCCAAGAGGCACAGGACAAGGCAGAGAAAAGGGCTCTGTCCTTGACGAAGGGTTGATATGATATGCAGGTCAATTGTAGTCCTACCCTTTCTTGGGTGTGACTAGGAGGACACTGTTGGGAATCTTTAACCACTTGAGAACTCACAAGGAGTGGAATCTTTCCTTTCTTTTTTCTGTGACACACTTTTCATGGTGTATACTTAGAACCAGGAGCAAAGTCTGTTTCCTCAAAGATGTCAGTGTAATTGAGAAAGGAGGAATAGAGGCTAGCCTTATGTCCTAATTTCATTTTTGGAAAATATTTATATGACTTGCCTTTTGGAGGACCCTTATATTTTATTTTGAAACTTCCCAGTTTTTATATCTTATTCTTTATTTTTGTTTCAGTTTCAAATGTCTTGTTCTATGTGACAGTTAAGAGAAGTTAAAAGTTAACAAAACTGCAAAGGCTTTGTAAAGCCAGGTTCATAACTTTTTTACTTAGGAGAATCTATCTACCTTTGGATATCCTGACAGTAGCTGATCCCTCATCACTGCAATAAGGAAAGCTGCCTCACTTACTATTCAATATTCAGGTTCCCTTCTGTATATTAGTTTAGTGTAAACCATAACTTCTGTGTCATCTTATGTGGGTGATAGCTTCAATATCAGTTCAGTTTTCAAAGATTTTGCTGTGCCTCTTTATTTTTTATTTAAAAAAATTTTTATTTTGTTAAGCAGTGAGCTATGACCTTCAACCTTTTTAATTTTCTTTGCCTCCTACCCAGTTCATCACCTGATTCATGTGAAGCTTTCTATGTATGGAGTGAGTGATTGGCTATCTTATCAGACACCAATAGTCATATAACCCCAAACCTGCTCTCCCTGTACCCTTTCTTATCTCAGTGGACTGAAAGTCATCCTTCTAGTTGCTTAGGTTGAAGACATTGAAATCAACTTTGATTCCTCTCTTTCTCTCACATCCCATATTCAATTTGCCAGGAAAATCTGTTGATTCCATCTTCAACATGCGTCTATAACAGAGCCATTATCATCTCTTGCTTGAATCAGTGTAAAAATTTTTAGCTGATCTTCTTCCAAAGGGATCCTTTAAAAATGCAAGTCAGGCCATATCACTCCCCTGCTCAAAAGCCCTCATCAGTTCCCCATTTCTTTCAAGATGAGTTCAAGTCCACATGTTGGCCTACAAGGCCCTAGGTGGGCTTGATGCTGGTGGACTTAGGAGGGTCTCCTGAGGCAGGTGAGACCCTCGACCTCAGTCTGGTACTCAGGTTCTTGACACAGTAATGAGAAAGAATTCAAGGATGAGTCAGGATCAAATAAAAGCGAAAGTGAAAGAATTTTATTGTAAAGGGAAAGCACACATTCAAGAAAGAGGGAGTGTGGGCATACTCAAGAGTCAGTCATACCCAGTGGGGTTTAAAAATTTTCTTTCCCATAGCTATCTCTAATTAAGGGGTGGAATATTCATATTAGGGGGTGGAATATTCATGGATTTTCTGGGAAAGAGGTGAGGTTCTCCTGGAATTGGGTCCTCTCCCCTATTTTGCTCATATTCTGGCACAACTGAAACTGTCATGGCGCAAATAAGATGTGCTATTTATTATGCCAAGGTATAATGGTATATATAATCAGTTTAGAGGTCACTTGCTTTTCAAATCCATTGCCACATTAGATTAAACTTGTTCTTAGGAGTTTTACTCTCTGGGCTAGGGCAGGCAATAAATCTTGTAACCAGGTTTCTTTAATGAACAGCAACACCCCTCCTTTTTTGGGAGTCATGTGATTTCTTAACTGCTGCCTGGTATTTTTTCCATTCTCCTGTGACCACTAAGCACTATTCCTATCTTAGGCTGGCCTCTTGTTACCTTGGACCTCATTTCTCTCCTTACCCTCATGCTATCTTTGCTACAGCCTCCTGGCTTCCTTGCTGTTCCTTGTACTTTCTATACACTCTTCCATCTCAGAACCTTTGCACTGGCTGTTCCCTCTGCCTGGGAGGTCTTCCTTCTGATGTCTACATGACTATTCCTGCCCCTTTGTCAAAACGTTGTTTCAATGTCACTGCTCAGTGAAGCATAATGTGGTCTCCCTATTTAACATCACCAACCGGAAACTTTTCTGAACTTGCTTTACTTTTTTCTTCTCTTAGAGCTTAACAATACCTTTAATATCCAATATAAGTACACGTTAGGTTTATATTTTATGAACTCTTTCTTTCTGCTAGCATATAAGCTCCATGAGGGAAGGGATGATGATGATTATTTTTTGAGGTCACGGTCATCCATTTATTTCACTTTTCATTCTCATTGCATTGGGAGTCGTGCACTAGTGTATACATTGTAGGTTGTGTCTTTCAGATTATGAGGATCTGGGTTCTAATTGTCTCCAAGTTCAGGATCTGGATCAGTCAGTAGAAGTTAACCACAGCTGTGGAGGGCTGGAGGATCCTGAGAGGAAGGCAGGAAACAGACATGGAACTGACCATGGAGGGATCAGGTTCCAGGCCTCCTGTGTGGGCACCTGAGGATCCTCCATGTAGATCACAGGTGGGAGGCCCACAGGTGGCCCCTCAAAGGGAACAAAGATAACACTTGGGAGCTGGTCCTTGGGAGGTGGGAGGGCACAGGGAGGGCCTGAAAAGATACTGTCCTGCCATCTGTATCCCAGAATTCTGTCCAGGGCCTCTCCAAAAAGACATGATAAGGGTTCACTCCTTGGCCTCATGTTAGACTCACGAATAGTGTAGTGTAAGTCCTGCAAATGTATCAGCATCTGAGGACATTCCAGCCAACTCTTCTTGTGCCCCTCTGCTTGAGACACGGGGCAATTGCTTTTGATACTGCAAGATTCTTTTTCCTCATCCTGAAGCACCCTTCATGTTTAAGAAATTCCTCTTCCTGCAGGAAATTCCAGATTTCCTGTTCACTCCATGGTTTAATTAACTGGTCTGAGGGCTTTTCTGGTCCTTGGGTTTCCTTTTCTTTATTTTCTGGATGTTCCTAGCTTTTTTAGTCGGAAGTGTCATTTTCTCCACTTGTATTCCTGAGTCTTCTCCTGGGATTCTTCTCACTGCAGCCATGGAGTCTAATCCTGGGTTGGCAGAGAACCAGCACTTACTCTGCCTTAATGGGATCCAGAAGAGATAGGAGGTGCCCAGGCGTGGAAATGCTTTTGCTCCTCTCGGCTTCTGGTGGTCTCTCAGGATTTTTATCTGTTTTGTTCACAGAAACTAGTATGGTGCCTGGCACATAATAGTCACTCATGAAATATGAATGAATCAATGAATGAATTTATCATGGGGATTTTTATATAAATACCACCACATATTAGATACTTGTTTATTCAAAAAATACTGATTAAACACATTCTCAACCTAAAGCTTTGGATTAGACCCCAAGATGTCACTTTCTATTCACTGCCTCACTGTCCTCAAGACAGAGATTTGACTCTGATATTAATTCCCTATCAGAATAACTTTAAACACTTTGCTTCAAAGATGGATTTCAGGAATTAATTCTTCCACGTGCTAGAGACCAAGCTCCTCACTGCAACCTGCCGACCCTGTGTATATTGGCCTATGTCTCATCCCATTCTTTCTTTGCTCTGGCCACACTCACCTTTGGGTTCCTGGGACTCACCATGCTCCATTCTGTCTTGGGCTTTTGTCTCACCTATTAGATATTCTCCCCTTGATGCCACAAAGGTTCTTCAAGGTTAACAAGTTCAAAATCAAACTCACTGACTTATGTTCTGCAAAACACACTGCTAAGAAAATGAAAAAACAAGTCATAGACTGGGAGAAAACATTTGCAAAAAAATCTCTGATAAGGATTTTAATCTAATATATACAAAGGACATTTAAAAACGAACAATTAGAAAACAAACAGGCCAAAGTCAGCAAAAGAATAGATACCTCACCAGTGGAGATATACAGATGGCAAATATGCATATGGAAAGATGCCTAGCATCATATATCATTAGAGATTGCAAATGCAACAACACCCAGTGACCATCACAGACCTATTAGAATGGCTAAAATTCCAAACACATTAGAATGGCTTAAATCCAAACACCAGTGTTGGTGGGGATAATGAACAATAAGAACTTTTTTTCACTGCTGGTATGACTGCAAAAATGGCACAGCCACTTTGGAAGACAGTTTGACAGTTTCTTACATAAACAATCATATTCTTACCCCCCGGATCCAGCAATATTTATTATTATTATTATTATTGCTTGGTATTTATCCAAATGAGTTGAAAACTTATGTCCATGTAAAATTTTGCATATGAATGTCCACAGCACCTTTATTTATAATTGCCCAGAATTGGAAGCAGTCAGCATATCCTTCAGTAGGTGAATGTATAAGAAAACAATGGTTTTATCCATGCAATGGAGTCGTATTTAGTGATAAAAAGAAGTGAGCTATGAAGCCACAAAATAATGCAAAGGAACTTTAAAAGTATATTGTTAAGTGAAAGAAGACAGTGTGAAAATCTCACATATTGCATGATTCCAATGATACGACAGACATTCTGGAAAAGGCAAAACTATAGAGACAAAGAAGATCAGTAGCTACCAATAGGATAAGGGGAGGGAGGGAAGAATGAATAGACAAAGAATTGGGAATTTTAAGAGTAGTGACACTATTCTGTATGATACTACAATGGTGAATACATGACATTATGCACTTGTCAAAACCCCTAGAACTGTACATAACAGAGTGAACCCCTATGTAAACTATGGACTTAGTTTATTTTACTGTATCAATAATGATTCATCCGTTTTAACAAATGTACCACACTAATGGGTGATGTTAATAGCACGAAACTGTGGGAGATGAAATGGATGGGAACTCTCTCTACCTATCAAATTTTCTATAAAACTAAAACTTCTATAAAAAATGACATATACTAATTAAAAAAAATCAAATTCACCAACCAACCTAACCTCCAAACCCGGTCTTCTTCCAGTGTGTCCCGCCTCCATCAAGTATCCAAGTACACAAACCAGAAATTCAAGAGCTAACCTTGATACCTTCTGCACTCAATGCTGCATCTAATTAATTAGCAAGACCTGCCCTTTGACCTCCTAACCAATTCTGGAATTTGTCTCCTTCTTTTCACCTCCTCCACCACCATTCTAGTTCATCCGTCATTCTACCTGTTTCCACTCTTGACCACCCTGTTGTAGTCACTGTTTTGTATCCACTGTGGCTTCAAAACACAAATCTGAGTCTATTACTCACTCCTTAAATCCCTTAATGCCTTCCTATTGCCCTTAGGATGAAGACAGAACTTCTTCCTGTGGTTTTTCCACGTGGCTTTTTCCTATACTCATCTCCCATTACGCCTCTCTCATGTATTTCAGGTTTGTTGGGGGCTTGCTGTGGTTCACGACTGAATTTTGTGTATAATGCTCCTTCTCCTGGAAATGTTATCTTTTCACCTGATCCTTTTTTTTTTTTTTTTAAGTTGGAGTCTCACTCTGTCGCCCAGACTGGAGTGCAGTGGCCGCTCCCGGCCACCGCAGCCTCGACCTGCTGGGCTCTGGCGATCCTTCCGCCTCAGCCTTCCGAGTAGCCGGAATTACAGGCATGCGCCCACGCCCGGCTGATTTTTTGATTTATTGTAGAGATGAAGTCTCCCTGCCCAGGCGGGTCTCGAACCTGCGAGCTCAGGCAATCCACTCACCTCAGCCTCCCTAAGGCACGGGATTACAGGCTGAGCCACCGAGCCCGGCTCACCTGATACTTTCTACTCAATCCTTTAACCTTTGGCTGAATGATCAAATCTTCAGAGAGGTCTTCTGTGACCTCCAGATTGGGTTAGATTCCCACATTTAGGCTCCCATGCAACTTGAAATCACACGTTTATTTGTAAGACTGAATGATGCCAATGTGTAGGCTGCACCAACTTCAAGCTAGGACAGTATAGGGTACCTACCATGAGGGTAAGACTGAGTCTGTTTTTGCTTATTGCCTTTCATGCCTGGATGCAGTACTCAAAAAAATGTATTTGCTGATGAGTGAATAAAAAGTCTCTGATGATTTTGAATGTGTGAATATGCATGAAAGTCTTCACCGAAGTTCTTTGCCTTCATTTGAAAGCAAAGAGACCGTCCTTTGCTCAAGGAGCAGGAACCGGTCTTGGTGATCCAGAATTTAAGAGGAAGCTGCATGTGTGGAGACTGACGCTTTAGGCCTCTCCCTCTTCTAAAAGCTCACCAACTCAGCTGCAAGTGCTCACTCCATCCATGATCTCATCCTGGGAGGGAGCGTTTTGGATTTAAACACATTTGGCTGTTGAAGAATCCTGATTGCAAAATACAGTGACTTCATGCTCTTCTCTTTCCTCCTTAGAATAAGCCCAGCTCTCTTCATCTTGGGGCAGCCTGGCAAGGAGTTCCCTGAAGGAACAGAAAAACAGTACTTAAGGAACATCCGGATTTAACTCCATAAAGGACCATTGTCATAGGCTTCTTATATGTTCATTTTTAAAAACACCATTCTCCGTGTGTTTTTCAAAGAATGTCACATCACTAGGTCTCAGGTTCTTCAGTGCAGTTGAAGTCATTATTATAGGCTCACAAATCCACCTGCCTCTGGTCACTGAAGTCTCATCCTACATAGCATTTGGGGATCCTCTAATCCCCCTCTCTGCTGGGGTGAGCTTCTGAGGGTAGTTGGAATTCAGTTGGGAGATTCACTAGATCTCATTTCCATTCATTTAGTTATTCAACAAACCTCCAGAGCCCATAGGATAGCAGGCAATGAATTGGTTACAGTGATTTCCTTGGTCCTCAATGTCTTACTCTTTTTTTTCACTGGAGTATAAGCTCCAGGAGACCAGGGTTTTGTCCACTTTGCTCACTGATATGTCTAGAACAAAGCCTCACACTCAATAAATACTGGTTGAGTGGATGCATGAATCCTTATGTTAAAATGTATTCCAGGTCCCTTCATATGTTTTGGTTGCCTAGCATTCATTCCCCACTTCTGTGGTAACAGAACCCTGGTAAAAAATCTTTATCCCTCTCTCAGACCCTGTGCTGTGGGTTAGAGAGGCTAGCCCCATTCCCAAGAGTCAAGTCACTAAGACTTCATTCCTGGTCTTTTGTTGGAACACCTAGCAAGAGAAGCTCTTCCTCTAGAGGACTTAAAACTGGAAAAGTTGTAAGTCTGGGGCTTCTGGGGGCCACCATGTGATGACAACTTGCCTGGCAGAGGAACCCAAACTGAGGAAAGCAGAACTTAGATAAATCTAGGTGAACTGAGTCCTGATGACACTGCTTCCTTTGCGTAAGCGAGCATCTATCTGTGTTAGTCTCCTAGAGGTGTTGTGATAAGGTACCACAAACTGAATGTCTTAAATTGTAGAAATATACTGTCTTGTAGTTCTGGAGATTAGAAGTTTGAGACCAAAATGTTGGCAGGGTGAGTTCCTTCTGAGGACCATGAGGGAGAATTTGCTTCATGGGTCTCTCATATCTTCTAGTAGCTTGCTGGTAATTTTAGGCATTTCTTAGCTTATAGATGCATCACTCTAGTGTCTACCTTCATCTTTACTAGATGTCTTCAATGTGTGCTCATCTCTTTGGCCAAATTTCCCCTTTTTATAAAGACACTAGTTACGCACACACACACATGATATATAGGAATTCTCTCTACCATCTATCATGTTTACATTTATAGCAGAGAATGAATTCCTGTACTTTCTTTCTTATGTGTTTATCCTGAGATAAAAACTGATCTAACCTTACTCTTATTGGTCCCACCTCCTCCTTTTTTTTTCTTTTTTGAGTTGGAGTCTCACTCTGTCACCCAGGCTGGAGTGCAGCGGCATGCTCATGGTCACGACAGCCTCGACCTGCTGGGCTCAGGTGATCCTTCCACCTCAGCCTTCAAAGTAGTTGGAACCACAGGCTTAAAGCACCACACCCGGCTACTTTTTTTGATTTATTGTACAGACAAGGTCTTGCCAAGTTGCCCAAGCTAGTCTCGAACCCATGGGCTCAGGCAATCCTCTTGTCTTTGCCTCCCAAAGTGCTGGGATTACAGGAGTGAGCTACCACGCCTGGCTGGTCCCAACCCTTATTTACCTGGATGCTGTTAAAACTTCCCTGGTGGCTGCTGGTTACCCAGCCTGGTGGCTTTACATGAAAGCAGGGAGGGGCAGAAGCTGGAGCTAGAGGTTGTACTAGCTTGAGGAGCTGATGTCTTCAATTGGTGTCTTCTCTGTGAGAGATTCCCCTAGGTACTGAATAAATGGACTTTTGTCTGAACTTCTCTGATTGATTGGTTTCTTAGCAAGTCAACAAAAAAATAGCAAGCATCTCTTACGTGTCAGGCACTGTTTTAGGTGCTGAGGACAAAGCAGTGTGCAAGAACAACACAGCTTGGATGTTATAGAACATATATTCTAGTGGGGTTAGCAGAGTTCCCATTTCAGTCTGGGGACCAGTCCAGTACCATAAAGAACCCTGACCTCACCATTTTTAGTGAGAAGGCAGGGCAGAGAAAGCCTTCTCTTAGGTTGCTTTTAGAGTAATTATCTGGTACAGGAAATTTCTGATTTTTCCCATCAGGAAGACTCCAGCCTGTGCACATCCAAATTCGGAGATATGAGGTCCAGTCCTGTGTGTCCTCTACCTGGCTGTGGGTGTGGGTGACATTCTTCCCATACCAAGGCAGCATTTCCTGCTTTGTCTTTCCTGTTACCATTGTCATTTCAGCTTGTTGTAAGCAGGGGTTGGGGGTTTGCTCTGGGTGGGGCTGGTTCTCTCGCTAGGCCTCCTCTGGATTTTGTTTCACCTAGACCTTCTTCCAAAAGGACACAAGGCCAGGCACAAGTCTGATTTTTAGTTTTCATCTTTGGTTGCTGTGGTTTCTATACTTTCTATGGTTTATTTCTAGTGCTTTCTGTGCCTCAAGCCAGCATAGACGGTGAGAAGCTCCACGGTCTTTATGTTCAGTAGCTTTCAGATCTGGTTAAAGAAAAAAAATTCAAGCATTAAATGTGGTACAAACATATTTGGAGATGTAACAAATGATTCAAACATAGGTTGTATTTGAAGTTTTCTAGAAAAGTCTTTTTAGCTTTCCAACTGGGTGGAGGTTGATTCCTTGGAAGGGAGTTGGGCTATCAGCAAAGTAGAAATGATCTCTGTCTGTTCCAGGAAACGAGAGTTCAGGGAGGCTTCTCACCCAGGCTTAAGCAAGTTTATTTATGGTGGGAGTGGTTGGTCCCAGAAGTCTCAAAGGCTGTGTCTGTGATGGGGGTGTGGTAAGGTGGGAAAAGACTGGAGCTCAGGGGTAGATCTGAGGGTCACCAGTTTCCTCTGGTGAATACACTGATTAAAAAAAAAATACCTACCTTGTGGGGTTGTTAGAGGTGACCCAGGGACTCCATGACAGCCTATGGGGTTTGAGTGGATACAGAGGTGGCTTCTGAGACTCAACACTCCTCAGAGCAGCTATTCTGCCGAGTGTTTCTGCTGTACCAGCTGGGCTTAAGATTGCAGCAGCTCAGTCTGTATGTAGATGCTCCAGAATGTTTATCCACTGCTGAATGAAACCATGTTTAAACGAATTCAAATGATAAATGTTATATTAGGGAGCTGCTTAAATGGGTCAGAATTCAGGAATTCAAAGCCTGGCTCTGCTATTCTCTGTGTCTGAGCAAATTACTTCCTTTTTGTGTCCCAGGTTCTTCATCTGTAAACTGGGAAGAATAAGAGAGAGGAACATGTTACAGAGTTGTTGTTAGTTACTGAGTTACTTAGGACTTGCAAAATGTTTAGAACAGTGTCTAGCACATAATACATTTACAATAAGTGTTGGTTTTTAAAAATGTATATGCCTCATTCAGAAGCAAAATAGCTAATAATAACCCTAGATAGCTAATAATAACCCCAAGAGTGGCTTTTAGCTGGGGAGGGTGAGTAGAGGGTCATATTGGAATCATGATATTTAATTCTTATTTTACTTATTTGAAGTTTCAAACAACACTAAAAGAAGGGGCGATATTTTCATTTTTCTTTTTTCAAAAGAAGGATTGGGTTAAAAAAAAAAGTTTGCAAATGCCTGTCCTACTACATAAGAAAATTGGGTCTATTTCTCTACACACTGTTAACTCTTGCTTCACATATTAGTGAGTATATACTGGGTCAAGTATTCTTGGCAGGAAAATGGAATTGTTCTCCATGCCAAGCCACTTATAAAGCTCATCTACTTGCCAAGGAGAAGCTAATAGTAAAACTCTTACATTGGCATAACCCTTGAACAGTTCATGCACATTTCCAAAACTGGTCTTTAGTTCGATATTTAAAATATCCTTGCAAGGTAAATAAATAAGGCAATGTTCTTATGATCTGCCTTCTATAATGAAGACACTGAGCTCTTAGAGAAGGAAAAGGAGCTTCCTAAGGCTCACAGGCGATGAAAGGCAGAACCTAACCCTTCCTACTAGGCCACGAGTCACCTGGAACTGGAATACTTACTGCCTGAGCCTCCCAGGTGATCAGTAGCCAGGGGAGAAGTACAGTAGGGGGAAACCACTGCCGTGTGGGTTAGTAGGCAGGGACCTGCCTTATGGGATAAATATGGACATATAGCATCCTTTAATTTGGGGATGGAAAGGAAAGGGGGATGTATCAAGTTTGTCTTCCCATAGAAAAACCACTAGCTTCTGGTATCGGTCTATTCAAGGAATTTTGCAATGAAGTAGCAATTGATCAGTGGTTATTTCCGGAACACTTTCTGTATATGACTTTGATGTATGCATAGGGGTTGTTGGAGATCAAGCCAGTCCTTGTGACTACAGCGTCTAGAGAAGAAATTCAGAGGCCACTTCAGAATTCCTGGGACTGTAAAAAGCAGAAATGAGAAAATAAGCTTCCAAACTCACTGTGATATTCTTGGTGCTTACAGTGAAAAATAAAGCTTTTTGGTATACTAAAAATGCAGTGCCATATCATTGCACTCTTTTAAATTAATAATAAAATTTTGAAACATTAATAATTTAATAGTGCACAGCAGGAGGTTTGCCAGCCCTTTATGCCTTGGAAGTAGCAGTAAGTAAAGCACAGTTGCTACTCTTAAAAAGCCATTGATCCAGTAGTGGAAACCGTTGTGTGAACAACCAACAATATTACAGTGAGATAAGTATGAATGGCGTGTTAAGGGACCCCCAAGAGGGAGCATCAGAGAGGACCATGTAGAGGTGAAGCTGGCCCTGAAGGAAGGGAAGGGCCTGTTGAATCAGAGGATCTACTCTTTCTCCACTTCCCATCTCTGCTCACATTCCTTCTTTTCCACTTCCCTAGCCATTCCCACCACCCCCAACCCATGTTTGATCTTCCAGGACAGGAAAATTGACTTACTGGCTCTGCTAGCTTGCCTTCTGATTTTTTTTTTTTTTTAACTATGAAAGCGATTTGGTTTCTTTGTAGTTTTTTTCATGAGAAAGAAGAAGGTAGTGGGAATATGTAGGAAAGAAACTAATTAGTACTTTAAAATACAGCACTGCCACCACCATGGTATGGTTGTACTTCGAGGCATATGACAGGAATGGTGGAGAAAGATAGGGCCAGCAAGATTCAGTGGGGCCAAATGCTTTAACTGTTACTGGGAACCAAGGCACATTGTAAAGCAAAGCTAGAACTTGAACAGAGATATGTTTCTCAAAGATAACTTCAGTAGTGGTGTGAAGAATTTCTTCTCTAGATGCCGTGGTCACCTTGCAGAAGCAGGGTGGACCCACCCGCCCAAAATTTAGTTGTATGAGTTCACTTATATTTAGAATGGATTCTTGCTACTAGTTAAGACTGAGGGCATCATACACTCCGAGAGGGCATGCAGAGGTAGGTGTACTACTTACATGAGCAGAGTGGAACTCCCAAGCCAGGTCAAAGGGGCTTGAAGGAGAAAGAGCAGAGCCTGGCTTGAGGTTTTTTGTGGTTTTTACAGGGTGTGGCTAAGCTGGGGGTCCTTGAGTATGGGAAGGACTTGAGTGGTTTGAACCTCTTGCTAGCACCGAAAGAGTGAGCATTCAGGGCTTCCTATCAGCTTGCCTGCATGTAGAGCACATGGGGAAGAGGGATAGAGAAGGCTTAAAAGTTGTAGGCGATAAACATCAGCAGTCAAAAAATGGATTCAGACTATTATACCAGGGGAGGAAGATCAGTTGGAATGTTGTGGCTAGTAGTCTAAGCCAGCGATTCCCAGACTCTTGTTAAAAATACAGCTTCCTATTCTTTTAGCAAATTAAAAAATGCACAATATGTTATTATTAACTGTGGTCACTGTGCAGTGCAATAGATCACTCAAACTTACTCCTCAATCTCACTGAAATTATGTACCCTTTGATCAACAACTCCCCTTTTCTCATTCCTTCCCCCCATCCATTCTTCTCACCTTTGGTAACCTCCTTTCTACTCTCTGCTTCTATGAGATTGATATTTTTAGATTCTACATATAAGTGAGATCATACAGTATTTGTCTTTCTGCATCTAGTTTATTTCAATCTATTCACGTTATACTGAATTATAGAGTCATCTTATTATTATTACTTTTTTTTGAGTTGGAGTCTCACTCTGTCACCTGGACTGGAGTGCAGTGGCCGCTCCCGGCCACCACAGCCTCGACCTGCTGTGCTCCGGCGATCCTTCCACCTCAGCCTTCCATAGCTGGAACTACAGGCGCGCGCTTCCACACCCAGCTAATTTTTTATTTATTGTAGAGATGAGGTCTCACCAAGTTGCCCAGGCGGGTCTCGAACCCGCCGGTTCAGGCAATCCATTCACCTCAGCCTCCCAAGGCGCAGGATTACAGGCTGAGCCACCGAGCCCGGCTGAATCATCTTATTTTTAAAGGCTGTATAGGATTCCATTGTGTACATATACCACATTCTCTTTATCCATTCATCTGTCGATGGACACTTAGGTTGTGAGTGATGCTGAAATAAACATTCAGTTCAGATGTCTTGACATCTGGAGTACAGATGTCTCTTGGACATATTGATTTTAATTCCTTTGGATAAATACCCAGAAATGGGATTGCGGGAGCATACGGTAGTTTGAACTTTATTGAGGAAGCTCAATACTGTTTTTTGTAATGGCTGTATAATTTACCCTTCCACCAATAGTATACCTGGGTTGTCTATTCTTCACATCCTCACCAGCACATGTTATGCTTTCCTTTTTGATAATAGTCATTGTAATAGATATGTGGTAACATCTCTTTGTGGTTTTAACTTACATTTCCCTAATGGTTAGAGTTGTTAAGCATTTGTTTCATGTATCCATTGGCTGTTCATATCTATTCTTTTGAGAAATGTTTGTTCAGATCCTTTGCCCCCCTTTTTTTTCTTGCTACTAATTAAGCAATTTTATTCTCACATTTAGACTTTTTGGCTGATTATAAAGAATCCTACAAAACCCTTTTATATGGACCCATACAATTGAGAGATACATAAAAAGAAAATAGAGTCATGTATAATACCAAGATAACATTTCTTTTAGGCTTTTTCTATATATAATGCCTATAAATACACAAACATAAGCACACATGTTTTATCAAAACGAAAGTGGACTGCACCGTAGATACTCCAGTGAAACATGATTTTTTAAAAAAAGCAACAAATAAACTTGTGAAATGCATAGAGAACCTATTTCCATATAAAATACAGATATACTTTTTTACTTTAATAATGCTGCATATTTTATTAGACTATACCATAATTTACTTAATAAGTTACCACTGATAATTAAGTTGTTTCCAATTTCCCTTATAAACAATGCTCCAGTGGATTTCCTAGATAATGCACTTATGTGATTTGTCTGATCATCTTCTTACAACACAGGACTACAGTGGAATTTCAGGCCAAAGGAAATATAATTTTAAAAACCTTAAATACTTGTAGAAACATTCACATTAAAAATATCTATCCCATTTTTCATTACCACCAACATTTCCTCAGATCTTCACAAACATTACATAAAAATGCAAGAATTTCATTCAGCAATATCCCTTTTGGGGAAATCTCTCTCTCTCTGTTTCATACTAAAACACTCAGGATTATGTCAGTAATAGAAGAGGGCCACTAAACTGCTTTCTTAGGTGTTCTTTTAAATGGAGGGTTCTTTTAAATGTTTTTGATGACCCTTGCTCATTTTTTAATGTTCTTACCACACAAAAAATAAATTAGTGAAGTGATGGATATTAATTGGCTTGACTGAATCTTTCTATGATTGTACATAGATGAAAACATGACATTGTGTCCTATAAATGTACACAATTGTTATCTGTCAATTAAAAATAAACTAATAAATAAAATTCAAAACTTACAGAACACCCTTGTCACTATTTTTTGACATATAAGTATATAAAAAAGAATTTGAAGTTTTAAATAATGTAAATAAATTATACAGTGAAAAACTGCAAACTAAAAATAAATAAATAAATAAATAAATAAATAAATAAATAAATAAATAAATAAAGCTTACAGAACAAAACCTAAAAGCCAACCAACCAACCAAACAAACAAAATACAGCTTCCTAGACTTTACTCCAGACCTATTGAACCAGTTTTCCAGGGTGTGGGTTGTGGAAATCTGTGTTTGCAACTAGCTCTTGGGCAGTGTAGAAGTACATTTGATGGAGTGACATTTGGGAACGTGGGACTATCATAATGAAGAAGAGAGAAAGGATTAAGAAACACTGGACAAGAGACCAAGATATAAGACCCAGGAGAAAGTCTCCTCTTGAAAGTTTGCACTTTTAGGAAGTGGGTAATACGTGGTTGGAAGGAAGGTCAGTTTATGGATTTGGGGGAAGGGATAGAAAATCTTATGGGTCTATCTAGAGAGCGGCATGCATATGATTGTGAATCTGTATGCATGTTTTCACATGCATTACCCGCTGTATGCAAATAAACCATAAAAAACATTTCATGGCTTGCTCAGTCCTCTGGGCTCAGCATGTTGTGTATCTCTAGAGTTACTTCTGGAGTGTGAACTCACATTATTGCCGATGAAAAATGGAATTAACTATGAGAATCTCTTGCAAAATAAATTATGCAATGTGTTCCAAAGATAAAAGAAATTCCTATGGGATTGCCTGCTATTCTGGATAATTATATTGCAGCATTCTTCCTTTCTTGAGCTGAGAGTTGACTGGGTAAAATCTGTAAAATCTGGGTAAAATCATGAAAACACAACTTGAAACTGGGAGTTTTGATGTCTATCTAAGAGAAATAACAGAGAACCCAAAAAGATTTGGGCCATTAGATCTGGTATTAAAGTGTTGAAGGAGCCAGTGGAGGGAGCACTTGTGTATATAGGGCGTGGTGCTCTCTTTGTTGTTTGTTGTCTTCCTAATAACTTAGTAACTTATGATTGGGTGTTCTAACCTCTCACATTGATAGTTTGGAAAGAAGAACATGAGGAGAAAAAGTAACAGATAACTGATGCCTAAATCTGTGGATCATCTATCTAGATATCCACCTGGCTAGCTATTTAATCTATCATTATGTGTATTAATTGCATTTTTCATTTATTCACATCTAACTTTCAGCATATGTTTGGAAAAAGATAATTCAGTAGATATTTTTATTTTTAAGACAGCTTTACTGACATAGAATTTATATTTCATAAAATTTCCAATTTAAATCATACAATTCAATGGTTTTTGTAAGTTTACAGAGTTGTGCAACCGTTACCACAATCAATTATTTTATTTTATTTTATTTTTTGAGTCAGAGTCTCACTCTGTCATCCAGGCTGGAATGCAGTGGCACGCCCACTGCAACCTTGACCTCTGGGCTCAGGCTATCGCTTCACCTCAGGCTCCAGAATATCTGGGACTGTAGGCACATGCCACCATGCCTGGCTGGTTTTTTGTACAAACGAGGTCTCACTATGTTGCTTAGGCTGGTTTTGAACTCCTGGGTTCAAGCAATCCTCCTGCCTTAGCCTCCCAAAGTGTTGGAATTACAAGCGTAAGCCATTGAGTCTGGGCCCACAATAATTTTTAAGGACATTTTTATCCTCCCCCAACAAGAAACCTCTTGGTCTTTCACAGTTACTCCCAGACCATCTATCCTCTCCCAGTCCTGAGCAACTCTTCTTTCTGTCTCTATAGACTCGTTTATTCTGGACATCTCATATCAATGGAATCCTACAACATGTGGCCTTTTGTGACTTGCTACTTTCACTTAGCCTAACATTTCCAAGGCTTATTCACATAGTAGCTATTTTCCTTGAAGGGGTCAGGGGAGGTATAATGAAAATTACTTCTTATATTGCTTTTATGGAAGTAGGCAAGGAAATTTTGCATTTCATAATTGTCTAATGAAGTATACTGATTTAATTTTGCTTTATTTAACCTAAGGTGTTAGACCCTGAATTGCCCAATAGGATTGGGATACAAGTCCTGTCTTCCAAAACAAAGTGCTGGCTAAGCAGGTAGATTCTGGAGCCAAACTGCCTGGGTTCAAACACTAGTTCTGCCTACCCACCCCATTGCTAGTTGGACGGCCTTAAGCAAGTTAGTCAGCCTGTCTTGGACTCAGTGTCCTCATGTGAAAAATGGGGATTTAAAAATTGTACCGAATTTCTATGGTAGATGAGAGGGCCAAGTGAGATCATACATGTAAAGCTCTTGGCATATTGCCTGACCTCCAATAAGCCCTCAATAAAGGCTGGCAATGATTGTTATTAATTATTTAGGGAGCTATAGTCTGATAGGCACATGAAAGACTGTAATACAATATAAGTGTGTCGAAAGAGGTATGATCAAAGGACCATGAGGCACAGCAGAATGAGCAATCAAGTCTACGTGGGGGTGGTTAGGAGGGGAGCAGTGCCTGTTTATGGGATTGCATCCTGGAGCCAAGATCCAGACCAGGTCTACCGTATATACTTTGGGGCTGCTATCATGTTTTAAAGATTTTGAAATTCAACACTTTTAAGCAGGCAGTTATCCCTACCACTCCCTAGTGAATCAAGTTGGTTTGTTTGGGACATTTATGTTACCAGTCATTCTTCAAGGCCTTTGAGTTCTGGGCTCCACTGTGGAAGATGACCTTTGACCTGAAATGTAAAGGTTGGTTCTGAATTAGCCAGACAGGAAGCAAAAGGGGGCAGGATGGGAATGGTGGGGACTTTTTATTTACTTATCTCCAATTATACAAACTTATCAGATGACTGGTGTCACTCTTTCCCATACCTCCTTTTCTATAATGAATACATCATACAGACATGTGATAAAACATTCCTACAAAGTGAAAAACAAGTGTCCCATCTTTGGGGGGCTTCCCTCCCTTTCTCATTATAGTTGGAATTTTTGTTGCATTTCCAAAGACGTATTTTCCATGCATATTCAAATATTTAAATACATATTTGTCTCCCTTTTTTCATAAGGGATGCATTTTGAAAATATTTTTAATAAAAAGTGAAAACAAAATAAAAAACATACCAAAATATTAAACTCAGAACCATCTGGTTTTGTTTTTATTTTCATTTTTATTACAGAATTTTCTCAAATGTACACAAGAATAGAGAGACTAGTACAATGAACACTTATATACCCGCCATCCAGCTTCAATAGTTATCCAATTTTTTTATATTTCAATTTTTAATTTTATTTATTTAATTTTATTTTAAAGATGTGGGGTACAATTCAGGATTGGGTATACAAAGTGGTCATTGTACAGGTAAAGTCTGGGCCTGCCTTTGGTTCCAACTTTGCCTGGTTTGAGATCAGGTATCTTTATTGATATTGTATCCCCACCCCCATCCTGGGTATCTCACTACTGCCAATCCCTTTCTTATAGTATTATGGTAAATGTTCAGGGTCTGCTTATAAGTGAGAACATGTGGTACTCTCTTCTTTGTTGCTGTGATAAATCACTGAGTATGATAGATTCTAAATTCATCCAAATTGCAGCAAAGTCCCTATGTTTGTCCTTCTTTATGGCTGCATAATATTCCATTGTGTATATGTACCACATTTTTTAATCCAGTTCAGTTTTGATGGGCAGCACGGTTGATTCCATGTTTTTGCTATTGTGAATAGTGCTGCAATAAACATTCACGTGCAGGTAACATTTTTATAGAATGATTTGAGTTCCTCTGGGTATATTCCCAGTAGGGGAGTCGCTGGGTCATATGGAAGGTCAATGTCTAGTTCTTTTAGAAATCGCCACACTGTTTTCCATAGAGGTTAAACTAATTTGCATTTCCACCAGCAATGTAGGAGTGTTTCCTTTTCTCCATATCCTTGCCAGCATCTTCTGTTGTTTGTTTTATTAATGATGGCCATTCTTACTGGAGTTAGGTGATATCTCAATGTGGTTTTGATTTGCATTTCTCTGATGATTAGTGAGGCTGAGCATTTTTTCATGTGTCTGCTTCCCATATGTCTTCTTTTGAGACGTATCTATTTATGTCTTTTGCCCACTTTTGCATGCGACTGTTTGTTTTTTTCCTTTCGGCATGCTTGAGTTCCTTGTAGATCCTGGATGTTAGGCTTTTGTCAGATATACAGTTGGTAAATATTTTTTCCCATTCTGTGGGTGGTCTCCCTGCTTTCTTGATGGTTTCTTTTGCTTTGCAAAAGCTTTTCAGTTTGATGAGGTCCCACTTGTCTATCTTATCTCATACAATAGTTATCCAATTATGCCCATCTCATTTCGTTTGCCACCTACTTTCTTTGTTTTTGCTTGTTCCACACTCCCACTCCCCAGGGACTGTAGTGTTTTAAAGGTCTTAGCATTTTTTTTCCTTTATTTTATTTTAAAGATGTGGGGTACAAGTCAGGATTAGGTACATAAGTGGTCTTACATGTAGGTGAAGTTTGGGCCTCCCACTGGTCCTTACTTCCTCTGGTTTTGGATCAGGTACCCTTAGTGATGTTGTGTGCCTCCCTCCTGTTCCTGGCAGATCAGCATTACTGCTGATCCCTCTCTAGTAGTATTGTAATAAATGTTCAGGACCTTTAAAGGTCCTGCATTTTTACTTAAATATATATTGTGCTTATCACACAAATGCATTTGCCTCATTAGTTCAAATAGAGTTCCATTTTGTGGATAGTCCACATTTTAATCAGTCTCCCCTTGATCAGTGTTTAATTGATTTCCAGAGTTTTGACATTGTAAACAACTCATGAGGGGACAGGAACTTGCTACAGGACACCATAGAGATGTAATCAGTGCAATCTAGACTGTGGGAAACTCAGTTCCTTCTACAGAGAAGAAATTGAAATAGGAAGGGAAAACCTGTACAGGTAGAGAAGACCTCATTTAGGAGTTTTTGCCACTACTCCTCGTAGCCTTTATGCTACTCAATGCATCCTTTGAGCTTTGGCTCTTGTGTCCAATTGCCTGTTCTTTTTTGACCTCCTATTTGCATTCCTTAGAGATAATTGGATTAACCCAGGTTCTCTTTTTGCTCCAGGTCTCAGGTCAGAGGTCAGTCAATGGGCCTCCTGATTTGGCCATATGTCTACCTTTGACTAACTCAGCTGGAGGTACAGGGCCAAGGGGGACCCCACTAGGAAGGTGCTGATCCTTAATGCCTTGAATGGCAACTTGGGGGCCAACTTCTGACTTAATATGAGGGGGACCCCCCAAAAAACCTGATATTATCTTTTGGAGGCTGGGCTCCTTGTGGTACAGGCTTCCTCTGCTGGGTAAGTGTTCTAGGAACTCATCGGTTTTTATCTGGCAGTTTTGAGAAGGTTGTGTCATGATTTGTGGAAGAAATGTACAGAATTGTGGCAAATGTGTAACTGGTTCTTACACCGTGTCAACATGCTTGTCCACACTGTGCTGAGTGTTCAGCAGTTTTTGACTAAAACCAGCATGACCACTGTGCCCCACCTTCCCTATTCACCCAATCTTGCCAGAGTGACTTTTTTTTTGTTTTGTTTCCCTGGTTGAAAAAAACCCTCAAAATGAAATGGTTTGCCGATGTGGGAAAAGTGAAACAAAGAAATAGCACAACCACTTCAAGGTATCAAAATTGTTGAGTTCAAAAACTGTTTTGAGTAGTAGAAAAAGCATCTTGATAGGTGCATTGCATCAAACGGAGAATACTTTGAAAGTGACTGAAGTTTAAACATGTAAGAATAAATATACATTTTTAAATAAATAAATTCCTGTTTCTTTTGGGTCCCCCTTGTAATTTTTTTTCTCTTTTTCTCCTTTTTTGGGGGGGATTTCATATAAAACTTGAGCGTGGGCCTGCTTGGTGGCTCAGCCTGTAATCCTAGCACTTTGGGAGGCTGAGGTGAGTGGATTGCTTGAGCCTATGGGTTCAAGATCAGCCCAGGTAAATTGGCAAGACCTCATCTCTACAATAAATCAAAAAATTAGTTGGGTGTGGAAGCGCACGCCTGCAGTTCCGGTTACTTGGAAGGTGTGTGCCATGGCACTCCAGCCTGGGCGACAGAGTGAGACTCCAACTCAAAACCAAAAACCAAAGCCAAACCAAACCAAAACAAAAAAACCCAATACCGAAAAAACAAAAAACAAAAAAACTTGAGTGTGCAAGCTAAAGCGCTAATCCATTTGGCTAGTAATTTGGGGTGGGGGCAGGAAGAAGAATTGCACATGTAAGACAGGTAGGGATTTAGGGGGGCGGGGTCTGATGTGGACTTAAAGTGAATTCTCATATTGAGTTAGCCTGAAGTCCCTTCTTAATGATATATGCTCTGGAGTTTACCCTTTAATTCTTCTACTTGTGAATTATGTGTCTGTGGGTCACTTAAGTTCTGTGTGCCTTAGTTTCATCATTTTGTAAAATGGAGATTAGAATTGTAGAATCTGTGCATGGGTTTTCCTTGACGATTTTGAGCATTGAGTGAGGTAGTCCATGAAGAGTCGAGGGCAGTACTTGG
Organism: Carlito syrichta; assembly: GCF_000164805.1. Taxonomy (NCBI): domain Eukaryota; kingdom Metazoa; phylum Chordata; class Mammalia; order Primates; family Tarsiidae; genus Carlito; species Carlito syrichta. The sequence goes on along the minus strand of NW_007233005.1, from coordinate 29,934 downwards.
CATAGGGTGTGTGCATGGGCAACCCAGAGCCGGCTCTGGAACTCCCAGTCACTTAGTTTAGTCTACCCTAAATGGAGAGGACAGGGCCATGCTCAGTATCTGTCTGTGGGGAGGTCACAAGGTGTGCCTGTGACAAGGCTGGTAAGGTACACTGAAGGACTCTGGACGCACTCTCTGTGTCCCATAAGGTACCTCAGGGTTGGTCAACACCAGATTCACCTTGCAAACTTGTCCTTTCTCATAGCCAGTTGACATGATGGAGAGCCCAGGTGCATGTCATGCTGACTTGTGGGGAACTTACTGCCCATGGAGGAGGGAAAAACGCACCTCTCCAAAGTCAATTGTCAAAGACTAGGCAAGCCCTGTGGGAGGAAAATAACTCAGGTTATAGACTTTCTTTTCTAGGCTTGGACCCTTGCCATGAACAACACAGAAACAGACATGATTAACATCATGGCTTCCTGAAACGCTGTGTGCACTAGCAGGTGGTGGGCTGATGTCACTCGCAAATAACTCTTTAATGAATCCAAGAGTCTGACTCCCAGATGGGTCCTGTCCCATACACGGGCAGTGCTAGGTCTATAAACAGCTCTAGGGGTAATTTTTCTTTTTTTTGAGTTGGTGTCTCACTTTGCTGCCCAGGCTGGAGTGCAGTGGTGCAATCACGGCTCACCTCAGCCCCGAACTCTTGGGCAGGGGATCCTCCCTTTTTAGCTTCCTGAGAAACTGGGATTACAAGGCCCACACCACCATACCTAGCTAATTCTTTTTATTTTTGTAGACATGAGGTCTCGCTATATTCCCCAGGCTGGTCTTGAACTTCTGGGCTCAAGTAATCTTCCTGCTTTGGCCTCCCAAAGTGCTGGGATTATAGGCATGAGCCACCATGCCTGGCGTTTTTTAAGAATGTGCTTCTCTCTTAAGATTATAGAGAACCTGGAAGAAAAGGAGATCATGGGAAATATGTGATTGAGTTATTATAATTTTGAGGAAGAGGAAGTGCTGGCTGTGGCTAACAGAAGGGCAGGGGACATTAGATTCCTGACTTGACAGGTTGAGTTCAGGGATTTAGAGAGGTGGTAGGAGATAGAGACAAAGGGATATAGGGAGAGACATTTCAAGGGAATTGTCAACAGGGCTTGATGAACCTGCTTCCTGGGTGCTGCCTTAAGTTGACAACTACAATTAAACTACCAGACTCCACAACCTGCTCTGCAATGGGTCCTCCTGGAATTTCAGGGACTTTTCCAGGGTTGGGATCCCAGGTGAGGTAGAAACTGCCCACTCTCTCCATCGCCAAACACAGGCCAATCAGTTGGAGTCGGGGGAAGGAAGCTGACTCTCAAAAGCCTTTTGGTGACCATCATTCTCTCTCCAGTTTATCCAAAGAGCATTTTATTTCAGAAGAAGACTGGGAGCTTGTATGAAAGACAAATTCTTGGGTCCCACCCCACATCTACTGACCCAGAGACCCTGGAGGTGGGACCCAGCAATCTACATTTTGATAAACCCTCTAGGGGATTCTGGCACTAAGAATCCTTCCCGTTTCTGTAACTGGGTTGGTCCAACCTGTACTAACTTCTTGTTGAAATGATGAGGTCCCAAATGAGGTCTTGCACATCAAGTGCCCAGGACGTAAGTAGGCATTTGCTCTTGGAGGAAAAAAGATTGCTCCAAAGCCAGTGCTTAGGGACCATATTTCGGGCTTCCATTGAGCTCACTGAGGAGGAGAACAAGGCAGACGATTCAAGGGGGAAAGCATGGCAACTGCTGATGTCACAATGCCTCCTTCATCTCTGACTTCCAGCTCTTGAACCACGTTGAAGTAACAGCCAGAGGATGGCTGGCTGCAGCAAAGAGAGGACCAAGGGGGACATAGGATCAAGAACACAGGGGACAACCGGAGACAAAAAATAAGTGTTGGGCAGGAGAACAGCCAAGATAGCGAAGGAAGGATGGGAAACCTCTCAGGTAACAGTCTGGGCCAGAATACCGGGTGTCCCCAAAGAGGGGTATCCTGGGTGAAGGGAGAAAGGCCCACACCCAACTTCAAGGAGGAGATCACGTCCTTCACCGAAGGGCGGTCCTTCTGCTGATAAAAGGGTCTCTAGAGTCCCCAGGGTTCCTTCTCTTCAGCGGTTCCCAATTCTGGTCACACTTCTACCCCCAAACATACTGATGTCTAACCCTCCCCCGCATCTCGTCCCAACCCTGGGATTCTGATTTACTTTGTCTGCAGAGGGCTTGGGCTCTGGTATGTTTATAAAAATGGTCAGGTGATTTGATGGTGCAGTAAGGGCTGACAACTCTACTTAAACAGAAAAACAACACACAAAAATATACCTATGATTCCCCCTGGGCTGTGTAGTGGGGGGCTTAAATTATGATGTCCCCCACAGATGCATGACCTCTTGACAGAGCTCAGGATCAAGGTCATGTGAAGCTAGAATTGGTAAATACTGTTTTTATTATCAAGAGCGTAGAGGAACCTATAGGGGAAAAGATTAATTAAGAGTCACACAACCCAGAGAATTTTTACAATGTAATAATTTATATTCAAGTCAGTTATTTAAAAATAATTCAAAACAAGGAATAAAAGCCATCAGTACATGAAGCAAAAAATTAGTAAGAAACTTTATGATCCATGAAAGCACCTTGGTATAGATCGGGGCAGGGAGAAGAGAGAAGACTCATTTCTGCAGCAAGGAGTCTCTCCTCTTCTCCCCATCTTGGTGAATCCTGGCCCAGCACCTGGGCATTCACCCCAGGGCAGTGTTTCTGGAAGCCAGAGCCCATGAGCTGGAAGCTCTTGTTTTGTGTTGGCTTGAGCTACAGTGAGTCAGTAAGAGAGAAGTAGAAAGGCGAAGTAGGTTCAGAACGTGAGAAGATTGAGCTCCTGGTTTCAAGTTCAGACTCTGACACATGTCAGTTCACCAACTGGCTGGGGTCAGGGAGCTGGTTCCTGCGTAGATGACCTTTTAGGTCTCAAGGTCACAGGCTTCTTCTGGGCTTCCAGACAAGTTGCCCTCCCTCTCTCTTCCTCCTTTCATGCTGATGTTATTTTGGAGGTGTCTTCTAAGTGCTCACCACTGGGACGGGACTTGTTTGTGCAGGGCACAAAGAGGGCTTCCTTCTCAACTGTAGAACACGTAGGCCCTATAACACTTGGATCTGTCTCTAGGTGTAGCAGTTCTAGAATCCCCTCTTTGCCACCCTGGGCTGCCACTATTAGGGGTCTAGGGTCCTCACATTGAGCATTGTATGCTTCCCCATTATCAGTAGGTCTGGGGTCCCTCCTCTTCTCTGATCAAAGTGAGAGAAACTTGGAGGCTATATTAGAATGGGTTAATGTGTGTGTCTTTGTGTATGTGTGTCTTTGTGTGTAGCTGTGGTGTATCTATGTGTATCTTTGTGTATGTCTGTGAGTGTCTGTGTATGTATCTATGTGTGTGTCTTGATATGTATATCTGCTGTATGTCTATATGTGTCTGTGTGTTTTTGTGTATGTCTGTGTGTCTGTTGGTATGTGTGTCTATGCATTGGTGTATGTGTGTCTGTGTGTGTCTTGTATGTCTGTGTCTGTGTATTGTGGTATGTCTGTGTTTATCTGTGTCTTTGTGTATCTGTGTGTTGTGTGTGTCATTGTATTGGAGTGTGTCTGTGTGTGTTGGTGTACTGTGTATGTGTTGTGTATTGGTACTGTATCTGTGTGTTGGTGTGTGTGTCTCTGTGTGGATGTGTATGTGTATGTGTGTGTGTTGGTATGTGTGTGTCTCTGTGTATGTCTGTGTGTATCTGTGTCTATGTGTTGGTGTGTGTATCTATATGTGTTTGTGTGTGTCTGTGTATTGGAGTATGTGTATGCATGTGTGTCACACATGTGTGTGACTGTGTGTTGGTGGGCGTGTCTCTGTGTCTGCGTCTGTGTGTTGGTGTGTGTGACCGTGTGTTGGTCTGTGTGTTGGGGCACATGTGTGTGTTGATCTGTGTGTTGACTTGTGTGTGTCTGTGTCTGTGTACCTTCATGCACTTTCTGAGCCCTCCTCCATGGCTGTGCCTCTGCTCCCCGCTGGCTCCTTTCTGTCCACACAATCCACAGAGTTGTGAGCAAGGACACCAGGCTGCAGGGCCTGGGGAGTGACAGAAACAGCAGCAGCTTTGGGCCATTCCCTGGGGGGAATTTGGGCAGAGAAAAGGAGAAAAATAGAAAGGGTCAAGGGAAGAATTCTACAGAGGAGGGGAGACGGGAATATTTGAAAGTGGAGGGAGAGGGCACAGCGGAGAGAGGGATATTCGGAAAGTGCTGGTGAGGAGAAGGGGCGGGGGCCAGAGTGCAGGAAAGGACACTGAACCCTGCTGGGCCAGATCTCAGTTGCTAATGCTCCCAGCATCTAGCACTGTCACTCATCAGCTTCAACCAGCAAAAAAATCTGAGGGAAGAAGCAAGCCTTGGAAAGGCAGCAAAATGCCCCTATTACTGCTCATGGCTATGTACATAATCATTTCTCATTTGACTTATGCCCTGTCAAGCCCAGGTCAGGTGCTGGTCTCTGCCTTTGACAGGCTCCAAATCTCTTTGGGACATAGATGCATCAGCTCTCAAACCTAAAGTCTTGCCTGGCCTAAAAGCTTGTCTTTACCCTTAGCCGTCCTCATCTCCAACCCCACCTCAGCCCCATCCATGTGCTCACCAAGGTTCATAGAGAGAAAAGAGGCTGGAGAGGTTGGTAACTTGTCCAAATTCGCACTGTTGGTGAATGCCAAAATCAGGACTTGGAACCAGCACTATCTGACACCAGAATTTGAGCTCTGCCCTTCTACACCATATTCTTTTTTGTTGTTTTTGTTGGGAGGAAAGATTTTTTTTTTTACTTTTAATTTTTTTTTATTTTAAGGATGTGGGGTACAATTCAGGGTTAGGTAAACAAACGTTAATTATGCAGGTGTCCTTGTTGATGAGGTATGCCCCCCCACCGGCAGATTCCCACTACTGCCAATCCCGCCTCCCGGCCCTCCATGCCATATATGCTATTGGGTTCCTAGTCCTGCTCTTTCTGACCTCTGACTCTGTTGCCTGCTTGACCTTTGAATATCACTTTGCCTGCTCCTCTTCTGCCTGCCTGACTTGAACGTTTAGCGGAACAAGCCTTGGCTATCTTGTCCGTCAGCTAGACTTTCCCACCACCGACTGGCCCTTGGCTGGATCCCAGCCTGGTATCTTCCCTAGGATGTTCTGGAGCTTTTCCAGTCCCCGTTTTTTTCAGGCCACCCACACCTCTGAGGTCAGACAGATGGGCAGGTAGGAGGATACTCAAAAGGGGGTGCTGAGAAGGAGGCCCTCTAGATTGGAATGGGCCAATGTAGGTCTGATGGCTTCCAGTAGATGGCACGGTGGGGAGCCCACTGCAGAGAGGGCAGCTGGGGAGAAGCATTCATGGCTCACAGGGGGTGGAGTCGCATGGAATGTGCTGGAAAGTCAACCAGAAAAGGTTGGCCAAGTTACAGTGAGTGCCTAGCTGAAACCAGACACCAGGAATTTGTAGCAGGTCAGGCCTACTGCCTGGGAAATATTTGGCCTACTTTGATTTTCAATTTTCATTGTTTATTTCTAAAATAAATGTTTATTTTACCTTTGTAATTCTGAAGGTTGTTAGGAACATGGGAAAAAATGATTTCGTTCTGGTTTTAAACACTTAGTTCTGGCCTTAGAGAGACATGGATCAATTTGCTAATTACAGCCTAAAAGTCAGTGGGTGATGACTGGGTCTTTCTTTGATAGGTGCGGCTGCCTGGCGGGATATTTCTAGGCTTTGGTTCTCCATTCTGACCCAGTGATCCATGATTTCAATTCCATTCATAAAGACTCTCACACTTCCCCACCCGTTTCCCCTTTGTTTTCCATCACACCTGATCCTCTCCCTCCATCCTCAGTCCAGGGCTCCTGACCTGTGCTAAAGAGAATCACCCATCCACACTCATGCCCACAATGGTAGCCATACAGTCATGGTCTCTATCAGTGGTAGGGTCATAGGTGACATTCAGCAACACTTCTAGACAATCTTCACTTCCTTTCTTCTAGCAGTTTTTGTTCTATTCCTGTCTTCTCCCTCTCACTCCCTTCCCCTGCTCTGCCATTTTTGTATTTTTAATTTTTAAAAAAATTTGAAATACATGTTGTCAGGTTAAAAATTCCAGTGGGGCCTCCAAAATGTTAGGTTAGACTAGATGGGGGTGTCTGTGATCTGGTGCCTCACAAAAGATGAAAAGAATTGCACAGAAGTTAGATTGGAAAATAAAATTTATTGAGAAAGTAAATTAGAGAGAGAGAGGAGATTCACCTCCCCGAGGTAGCGGGGAGAGGGCCAAAGCTTAGGAAATCATGGCGTGGCCATAGCTCAATGAACACATGGTCTGGCCAGTACCTAACAAAAACAATGGTCAGTGGCTGCCTGAGGTTGAAGGCTTTTAAACCTTCCCTTTGAGGAGGGGAAGGTAGGTCATTAAGGTGATTGGGTGGTGGCCTTTTTCACATCATTATGAAGGGCAGGTAAGCACAGGTACTGACATCAGGTGATGAACAGAAGGCAGATGAGTGGGTTAGTCATATGACTATTGCCATGTTGATGGAATCTGTGTCATGAAGGTCACAAAGGGCTGATTAGGTTAACTTGTTTATGAAAGTACAAGCTGAAGAGGGGGTTGTAAGACAATTATCAAAAGCTACCCCTTAAGAAACTTGTTCTGTCCTTGACTAGTGGCTAGAGGTTAAATTTAAGTGAACTATTAGAAAAACATGACAAAGCTAAGCAATGTTGAAATGGCTGCTTATTGGTTATATTGACTCCATTTTATGTCCTTTCATATATAAAGTGATCAAAGCTAAGATATACATCGTATGTTTGTGAGATTCATTCATGTGGTTGCACGTAAATATAGCTTATTCCCTTTCACTGCAGTATAGCATTCCATTGAATGACTGTACCATTGTGGATTTATCCATTTTACTCTAGGTGGATGTCTGGGTTATTTCTTGTTTTTGGCCATTATAAATAATGCATTTCATGTTACACGTATCTGAACTCAGGAGTGGTGATTCTAGGTCAAAAGGTGGGAATATATTTGTCTTTAGTAGATGATGTCAACTGTTTCCAATCTGCAGTATATGAGATTCTCATTGCTTTACATTTTCACTCCATTAGGTATTGTCCGTTTTGAAAATGTAGCCATTCTTGCGGTTCTGTAATGGTATCTCATTGTGGTTCTAATGCAAATTTCCAAGAAGTTGAGTACCTTTTCATTTGTTTATTCCACCATTTGGATGTCATCTTTTATGATGTAACTATTCAAATATCTTGACCAATGTTATTCGTGTGTGTGTGTATGTGGATTGTAGATTTAAAAAAAAAATCTGTATGCAAATGTATTTTGGTTATACAAAGTACACAAATCTCCCATTCTGAGCTTTGCCTTTCATTTTCTTAAAGGTATCTTTTGATGAGCAGAAATTCTTAATCATAAGAAATATTTTCTTACCCCAAGGGCATACAGATATTTTCCTATGTTATCTTCTAGATGCCTTATTGTTTTGCTTCAAACATTTGGAACTATGACCAACCTGGAATTGATTTTTGCATATTGTGAGAGGGTAGGAGCTAAGTGTGATTATCTTTTCGTATTGATAGTCAAGTGATCTAGCATCATTTACTGAAAATACTGTCCTTTGCTCACTGATCTGCAGTACCAGATAGGAATGGGTCATTTCTGGGCTTTCTATTCTATGCTATCTATTTATTTATTGTTGCATCAATACTACACTGTCTTAGTTGATGTGGCTTTATAATAAGTTTTGAAGTCCAGTATAATGTGTTCTTCAAATTTATTCATCTTCAAGATTGTTTTCTCTATTCTTTCTATTTCCATATACATTTTAAAATAAGTTTGTCAATTTCTACCAAAAATTATGTTGGGATGGAATCTATACGCCAATTTTGGGAGAATTGGCATTTTTAGAATAAACATGGCACATCCCTCCATTTATTTAGATCTTAACTTTTAAAAAAATATTTTATAATTTTCTTCAGAGAGGACTTACACATCTCTCATTAGACATATTCCTAGCTTTGTTATTTTTGAAGCTATTGTAAACAGTATCTTTTTAGAAATTTTATTTCCAAAAGAAAACTGGATTTAAAAAAAGTGTGGTACATATACACAATGGAATATTATGCAGCCATAAAGAAGAACAAAATCATGAACTTAGCAGCAACCTGGATGGTCTTAGAGTCCATAATACTGAATGATCTTTCACAGAAACAAAGAACTGAGTATCACATGTCCTCACTCATAAGTGGACCTTGAACAACTATTGTAATACTATAAGAAAAGAATTGGCAGTAGCGAGAAACTGCAGGGGAGTGGGGAAGTGGGATTGGCAGTAGTGGGGATCTGCCTGGGGAAGGGGGGGCACACCTCACCAACAAGGGTAACTGCATAATGAATATTTGTATACCTAACCCTGAATTGTACCCCACACTTTTAAAATAAAAAATTTACAAGTTAAAAAAAAAGAAATTTTATTTCCTCTGTTGCTGGTTGTTTAGAAATGCTAATGTTTTTAGTATGTTGCCTTTGTATCTAACAACCTTGCTAAACTCATTAATTCTAATAGTTTATTTGTAGATTATTTTGAATTTCTACAGACACAACCATAGTGTACTAGTGAAGCTCACAGCTTTTAGAATTAGACTGACTTGGTTTTAAATTCTAACCTCATCGCTTGCTAACCCTGTGACTTTGAGAAGTTTGCTTAATTTTTTGGAAGCTCTTTTTTCCCTCTACAAAATGAAGATACCATCTCATATGTTTATAGTAAGAGCTAAAATAAATAAAGACTGATTGAATCTATAGACCAATTTTGGGAGAATTTGCATTTTTAGAATGAACGTGGTATATCCCTCCATTTATTTAAATCTCAACTTTTGAAAAAAATATTTTATCATTTTCTTCAGAGAGGACTTACACATCTCTCATTAGACATATTCCTAGCTTTGACATTTTTGAAGCTATTGTAAACAGTATCTTTTTAGAAATTTTATTTCCAAAAGAGAACTGGATTTAAAAAATGGAATATTATGCAGCCATAAAGAAGAACAAAATCGTGAAGTGCTGACATAAGAGGATACCCGTTAGTAGTTTGTTTTTACAATCATTGTCCTTACTTCCTCCTTTCTCATTCATTCCACTGCCTCTGTCATTTTATGAACTCACTTTCATAAATGACCTTCTGGTGTCGACTTTTATGGACACATTTGGTCCTTGAGTTTCTTGAAGTTTCTGTGGCTCTTGACAATCGTCTCCTTAGCTGGCAATTTCTTCTGGCTTTCTGGGATGGCACTTCCCCAGTGCTCCTTCCACCTTTCTGGTGGTTCCCATCTGGTCTCCCCTTAGGTTCCTCTCACTTCCCATACCTGAAGTGTTGAGTTTTTTCACAGTTCAGTTCCCATTCCTCATTTCATTCTCTGCAAATGAGAGATACAGCAATCTTTGGTTTTATCTTCTATCAAATGTATTTGTCTATAACCATGGCCATCTTCTGGGACTCCAGGTTAATAGGAACAACTGCTCACTAAGAATTGCTACCTGGGTTTCCTATAATGGCCAATATGCAGCTAAGCAGTTTCCCCCAAATCTGTTCTTCTTTCTCTATTGTCCATCACATCAGACACCTGGTATCATCCTAGGTCCATCTCTTCCCTTCCTTCCCCTCCACCCCACAGTTAATTGTGGCCATGTTATTTCCGCTTAATATTTTTATTCTCATTTTCTTGGTTTAGTCTTGTAAATTTTTTCCCCAGTTGGTAAACAGTTTCTTTAACAATCCCCTCTTCTAGCCCTCTCCAGTTCACTTTTTTATAGTAAAGTGGCAGAGATTGCATTAAGATAGTTCTAGGTGCTGTGATGAATAACCCACCACCTCCACATCTCAGGAACTTAACATATTAGAAGTTTTATTTCTCATTTCTTTAAAACTTGGGCCAGGTGCTGTGGATCACACTTGTGATCCCAGAACTTTGGGAGGCCAAGGAGGGAGAATTGCTTGAACCCAGTTCAAGACCAGCCTGGGCAACATAGCGAGACCTCGTCTCTACAAAATGCAAACAATTTAACTGGGTATGGTGGCATGCACCTGTGGCATCCCAGCTACTTGGGAGGCTAAGATGACAGATTTGGCCGAGCCCAAGTGTTTCAAGCTGTGGTGAGCCATGATCATGCCACTGCACTCCAACCTGCGTGACAGCATAAGGCCCTGACTCAAAAAAAAAAAAAAATTCACTGGGTGTTACATGGTCAATCACCATGTAGTGATTCAGGAATCCAGGCTCCTTCTACCTTGTGTCTCTGCAATCTCTTGGGACTTTGGATTCCTTTGCTTCTAAGCTATAAATGGGGAATGGAAGAGAGTAAAGACTGGAGGTTTCATGGGCCAGGTTTGCAGGTAGTCGGAGATCAGACACAAGGCTACACCTAGATACAAGGCAAGGGTGGGGAAAGAGGAGTGCTGGGAAATAGAGTTGATTGGGCAACTGCTTCCCAGTAATGACAGGAAGTAAAAATCTTTGGTGGACAGCTATAGGCTCTGCCACAGGACTCTTTCTAAAAGACAAAGCTGAAAAGGCCACTCCCTGCTTAAAGTCATTCAACAGTCACCATGGTGCCTGCAAGATAAAGACACAACTCTTTGGCATGAATGTCCTGTGAAGAGGAAGCAGGTAGCACAAAGCCCCAAGGTGAGAGCCTTCATGGTTTGACTTCCATTTTCTTTACAATCTCATTTCTTGCTACAACCCTCTCCCCTGACCCCTGAGTGCCCCTGGCTTGGCCATCATATGTAAAATTCCCTCTAAGTGCCCTATATTCACCTTCTCTTATGCAGCCTGACCTCCTGCTGTGCATCGTTTAAGGGATTCAGATCTATTGCTTGCTTCAATCTCACCTTCAGTCAATCTTTGGTTTTCACTCAGTGCTTCAGCTATATTGAAATATATTTCGATTTTTAAAATCATATGCTGCTTTGTCTTTTTCCTTGAGTTCTTCCTTTCTTTCTTTCAGTAATGCCTAATCACTATTCAGAACTAAACTTAGGCTTCGGTTCCTTCAAGAAATCTCCTTTGATTCCTTCTTAAGTGAACTGATTGTCTCCTTCTCATATTGTCAGTGCATATTTCTGTCAGAGCAAATGGCACCCAGCATGCACTGAGCCATACTCACAGTGATCCACAGCAAGGAAATGATCCAATCTAGAGGTTCTCAAAATATACCCCCTAGACCAATGGCACTGATCTTCCCCTGGGAACTTGTTAGAAATGCAGATTCCTGGTCCTCACTCCATACCTACTGAATCAGAAACTCTGAGGGTGCGACCAAGCAGTCTGTGTTTTATAGACTGTCTCTGGTGATATTGGTACAAAGAAAGTAGACCGCTGGTCACATCTATCTCTGTAACTGTGGCAGGTCTGCTCCAGAATGACGTCATATATGCTTCAACCATATTGAAATATATTATGATTTTAAGATAAAAAAAAAAATAAACGTAAATGATCTACCCCAGGAGGTTTTCCTGACTTTCCTAGGCTAGGCGAGAAATCACTCCTCTATGTCTTCTGATACCCCCCATGTAAACGTGGAATGTGTGCCATCCTTCAGGGTAGGGATTCTGCTGTATTTGCCTTTCTATCCCTGTAACTGGTACAGCGCAGGTGCTCGGTAAGTTTTGATACAGTTTTATATCCTGGCCCATATGCCAGGGAAATGACAAACTAGTTTCTTCTTCCCATGAAACTTCAATTCTAAGAGAGCAGGCAGACACTAAATTGTAAACAAATGCAAAATAATGTTAGATAGTGACCGGTGCTGCCATGAAAATAACATAAGATGATGTGACAGAGATGAATTGATTGGCTAAAGTAGGAGAGTAGAAAAAGCCTTTCTGAGAAGGTAACATTGAGCTCAGGTCTAAATGACCAAACCCAGCTATGTGAAAATTTGTGGGAAGATCACTCCAGGTAGAGGGAGTTGTTGGAGTTAGGTTAGTTTGAGAACAGAGAAGAGGGCAATGGGGCTGCAAGGGGTGGAGGTGGGGGAGGGGGGTAGCAGAAGACCTGAGAGGTAGCCATGCAGGGAGTTTAGATATTATTCCAAGGGCTCTGGAGAAACAATAGTAAGCAGTAGAAACTGCCTTCTCAGAGCCACCTTAAGACAGGACGGCAAGGCCCCCTTCTGGGTGGGTGCAGCAAGTCAAGAGAAGCCCTGTCTGTCTTGTTGCTCATGAGTGGACAGAAGGTTCCTGCCTCTCCTTCAGAATAAAGTTTTAGAAATCGCCATGAAAGAGCAACAAAACTGAGGTGGAAAAAGTGTTTCTGAAACTGGAGTCAAAACTTTCCAATGACACCACAGCTTGGCACACACAGCTGTTCTGAGTCTCGGAGCATATGAACTCCCAAGCTGTTTCTGTGACCTCCCCAAAGCAAACCATTAAACTTTCAGGTTTTCTCCATTATCAAGTAAAGCAGTGATCGCTGGTTCTCAAACTTTCGCAGGCAATGGAATCCACTAAAAGGCCTTTGACATACTGACTGCTGGGGCTCACTCCCGGAGTTTCTGGTTCAGTAGGGTGTGGGACCCGAGAAACTGTGTTTCTGACAAAGTTTCTGTTGCTGCTGGGCTGCTACTGCTAATGGTCTCTGAACCACCCCTTGACAACCTCTGTTCTGGCTTATACAACATTTCCTGAGAGAAGGGACAGCATCCTTCCTGCACAGTTAGCTCAGTAGGAAGCCTTCACTAATTCATATTAAATAAACCACTTGGGTGGGTACTTCAGGGCTTAAAAATGGATGTCATGACTGTCAGGTGAAGCAGTGGTGAGGACCAGGAAGGGACAGGCTGCCACGCTGAACAGTCGGTGGTTTGTTTGGCCACCTCACAATGACCTGATTTTCCGCTGCTGCCCTTAAACTTCCTGGCAGCACCACTGCTGAGCAGGACTCTTTTCAGAGCCTCTGGTGGCAAAGTGGCCATCTTTGGACTCTCTGCATTCTTCTCCTTGGAGACTTCCTAATTTGCAGGTTTCCTCCTACACACTGTGAGAAGCCTTTCAACAATTCATTTCAGGCCTGTATCTTCGTGAGTGACTCAGGACAAGTTTCAGGCAGAGGGTCACAGTGACACAAATGATTTAAGGGGCCATATCTTTCTGGGATCCATTATAGAGTTCTTGGATAAAGCAAATCTTTTCTGTCTGCTCTCCAGAGCCAGAGGAAACAGGGTGGGACCCTGACACACGGCTTTTGAGAGATGGAATTAGTTAAGTCCCGGTCAAAGTGAAATAAATGTCGGTGGCCACATCCCACCTAGCACACACTTTTGGTTAGAAGGACTGCACCCTCGTCCTGCACACAGAGCCTTCTTTCTTCCTCAAGGAAAAGTGACTCTTTCACAGCCTGCTGGGAGGCAAAGGAAATGGAAATTCCCGCAGCATCCTGAGCCCCTCTCTGTTTTGCGGGGGACCCTGCTTCCTTCAGTCTTTCACAAGTTCAGGGGTCTTTGCAGACAGACTGGGTCCTATGGGGAAACAGAGGGCTCTTTAGTCGGGGGCTGTGGACACCATTGCCCATGTTTCATGGGCAGGGGAAGCCCGATGCACTGCCCTCCTAGCCCTGTCCCTGGCTTGGCCAGAGAACAGCATGTGGATCCCCTCCTGGCCCCGGTCTGCGGCCCCAAAAACAGAGTGGCTTAGCGGGGGCTTTTCTGAGAAGCTGCTGAGCTCAGACCCTGCTGGCTCTACATTCCTGGATGATGAGGGAGGGATTCCAGTGTTTACTTTGAACAATGTTTTCCTGTGTCTGAATCGACTGGGTGTTAAATTCTTCCAGATTTCTGGCTCCACGTTGCAACTCCAACGGCACAGAAACAGGTCTACGGCAGTTGGCAAAGGAGTAAAAAGCAGGGTCCGTCTGGGCACCTTCTGTGTCTAGATTTTCCACTCTGTGGATGGAAAGACTGTTTAGTGCCCGTTCTGTGGGCTCTATGCCAAGGAAGGGTTTGTTGTGGTCTCAATTCACAGAGCTCTGCCCTTGTGCCTTTCCGATTTCCCACCCTAGAGGGCAAAAGCTAGCTTTTCTCTTTTGAAACGCATCAGGGAATGAGAACAAACTGAATTTTGAAGGTCAGGGCTGCAGTGTTTTTTTGGTGAGTACAAACCCAGAAGTTGGGCTCATAAGGAATTTATGTGGTGGGATGTTAGGAAACTTCAGTGCATTCTAGTTCTTGGGCACGCTGTGCCAGGAGGTTTCAGAGACATGCAAGAGGTTAGTCAGAGCAGGAAGGGAGATGGCACAGCAAATCCCAACTTATATTTACCCAGGACGAAGCTAAGGTACAGAGAGGCAAAGTGGTGTGAGGGCTGAAATGTAGCACCGGAAGGGAGCAGTCAGCAGATCTCTCGGCACTGTGCAGTGGGTAACCTGATTGTGACAACCTGTAGCCATCTCTGTCTCTGACCACAGGCAAGGCCACAGGGAACAGCTGTCTCTGTATTGTGTTGATAAATCAATGGCTTTAAACATAAGGAGAACTGCAGAAAACCAAAAGGATCAATTCAAAGGTAAAGGTGCTTTGTAGGTCTGCTGTGTACAATACAGAGTTCCTTGGTTCTTGTGTTCTGGGATGATGATTTGGGGAAATCTCTCACAGGATCCTATGATGACTAAGGTACCACTAAGTCTTTGGCGAAGGAGCTTCAGCCTCCAGGCAGGCGCTGTCAGCCTCTTACTCAGAACAGCTCACATCTAAGTCAGGCATGGGGCAGCAGGTGGCCTTGAAAATCACTCCATCCTAGAACCTGTGCAGCTGGACCCTTGAAACCTACCCTAGATCTTCTTTTATGGTTATGGGGTGTGTGTGTGTGTGTGTGTGTGTGTGTGTGTGTATACACACGCATGCACAGGCAGGAAAGGAGGATTAGTGACAAGCTTCCTAGCTTCAGGGCCTAGGCAGAGCCCAAACAGTGTTTATGTAGTAGGATAGGATAAAATAGTCCCATGACAGGACCTGATATTTTGATCTGGCTGCTTTCATAAAGCCATTTTGATGCCAAGAACATTTTTTCTTAGTCTTCAAAAGAAACCACTCGAACTTCAGCTTTCTACACCTCTTAAATAAGCACCCTAACTTTATCTCTGAGCCTCACACCTTGTCCCGTCCCTACTCCAGCCCCAACCTCTCAGGCCTCATCAGTATATTCACGGCACCAAAACGGCCTTGTCAAAATTTGCTTTGTTAAAAGGGCAACTTCATGTCTGTAGTGTGCTGTGGCATAAATTTTTTACTTCCATAAGTTCTCTTCTTTCAGTAGAAATCGTGTTGTTCTCCAGAGATGGGAGTAAGATGGGGAAGGAGGAATGATGCAGCATTCTTTCTCCCACTGCTCCAGAGTCAGAAACCCACCTTTGTCTCAGGCTAATGGGTGGGATTTTTCCTTGAGAATGTCTGCTAGGGGCCTTGTATTGGCTCTCTCTTCCTGAATAAATACTCCAAATCTTAGTTGCTTAAGAACAACATTTGTTATCTCACAGTTTCTGTGGGTCAGGAATCAGGGTGTGCCTTAAGTGTGTGGCTCTGTCTCAGGGTCTTTCCATGAGGCTGCAGTCATGGTTTTGGCTAGGATTGTGGTTTCATCTGAAGTCTTGATGGGAGGAGGATCTACTTCCAAGTTCACTCACATGGTTTATTGGCAAGAGTAAGCTCCTCACAGGCTGTTGAACTAAGAGTCTCAGTTCCTTGCTTACCCGTTGGCTGGAAACTTCCCTCAGTTCCTTGCCACATGAGCCCCTTCATAGGGCAGCTTGTAATATTCTGGCTTCCCTCACAATGAGAGGGAGAGGGAGGGGCGAGGGAGAGGGAGAGGAAGAGAAAACTCAAGGTGGAAGCCAAAGTGTTTTTGTTATTTAATCTCAGAAGTGACATCCCATCACTTTGACCATATTCTGCTTATTAGAAGAGGGTCATTAGATGCAGCTCATATGCAGGGAGCGGGTTTCACAAGAATGTTAGTATCAGGAGGTGAGATTATCGAGAGTCATTTTACAGACTGCCTATGACAGGCCTTATGAGCCCAATTGCTATTGTACAGTCCATGGGCCCTGTCTCTCCTGCAGTTCTGATAAGCCATAGGTTGTGAGAGGCAGAGGAAAATGAGTTCCATGTTCTCCCTTACTCCTCCTGGGAGGTGGATAACTTGGTTGGCATAGCATTCTGAACACTTCTGGGGGGCAAACAATCGTAAATTTCTAAAGTCGTTATGTGTAACCTCCACTCTCCCATCCCAGTCCACTTCTACTACAATGAAAGCAGTGAGCCCAAGGCAGCATCCACACTAGCCGTCCCCTCTCTGAGGGTTTTTTCAGTCTCTGAATAACTTGACACTTTCACCCTCTTTAGAGTTCATCAAGATGCCAATGTTATTTAATTTTTTTGCCCCCAAAACAAGTCCAAAGTATAAAACAGAGAATAAAGTTTATCCTGACAGTTCAGGATTCTCTATCTTTACCAGAATAGCCGACATTTACAAAGCTCTTTATGGATCATGGAATACTTTTACCTACATCAGTTGGATCACCACAACTTTCCATGAGGCAGGATATTTTCCATCTTGGATATGAAGAAATTAAGGTACAGAAAGATTAAGGAATTTTGCTCAGGATTAGACATAAAGAGGTAAAGGTAGATTTCAAAACTCATTCTCTTGACTCCAAATTCTGTGCTCCAGTCTTCCTCCCCTTTAACTTTGTTTGCATACCTAAGTCTCCAGATTATTGCCAGTAGGAATCTGGCGAGACTTCTTGGCCCAGTTTTGCTCCTTAAGTCATTCTAGACTAGGTCTACAGGGATCTGAGAAGACAAATGGAGCTAAGCTGGGTCAAGGGATGTCAAAGCTGTGGGTGGGGGAGAGCAGACATAGCTTGTGACTTTGTCACACGGGTTTGTGTATATGTGTGTATTCATGCATGTGTGTGGCTCGTAGACTCTTCCTCATGCCAAGGACTGTATTTATGTCCTGCTCGTGGCTGTGTGTGTATAGGTGTATGTACACAGATATGGCTGCAAGTGGACACAGATGCTTCAGGCCCAGCCAGGGCTCAGGAATGAACTCCAGAGAGTGCCCTTTTGGTGAGCAGATAGTATACACAGGACTCATGGGACTGGAAAAGTAGTGTGGATGGGAGGGTGAGTGAGATGTGGGGACAGCAGTGTGGCAACAGTTGTGCTGAAGAATTCCCTTAGCATATCTTCTGATCTCCTACTGCTCTGGTCTTTCCCTGATCTTCAGCGTAGTGACTCATTTTTGGCAAGATGCATCTTGCTACTAATTTCTCCCACCCAAACATTGCGGCAGATATTGCCATCCTGCATATATGAATGATGATAATAACAGTCCAACCAATAGGCTCTTATCACATGCCTAGGCCCCATGCTCATTGTTTCATATGAATCAGTTTATTAAATCCTCATGATTATCCAGGGATAGTTTCTGTAACTGCCTCTATTTTTGTACATGAGAACTCGGAGTCTTCTGATGTTTAAATGTCTTGTTTCTGGTCACACAGCTAAGTCACTGACCTGTCCTGAACTCATGCTCTTAATTCTATATCACACTGGTCTCAAAATTTTGTTTACTAAGTCAGTCCCCATCCCTAGCTCTAACACTACCACTAACACTAAACCTAACTCTCACCTAAACCCTAGTTCTAACAGCAACACTAACCCTAACCGTAAACCTCACATTAACCTAGCCCTAAAACTAACCTTCATCCCAATCCAGAACAGAACCAAAATCCTGCCACAGCCATAATCTTTCCCTAAATTTAATCCTAGTCCTGTGCCTAACCCAAACTCTAATCCTAAGCCAAAACCTAGCTCTAGTCCTATCCCCAAGTCTAACTCTAAACCCAGTCTAACACAAACACTATACCTAATCCAAAATCTAGCATTAGCAGAAAAAAATTGTTTAATACATAATTTTACTGTATTGGTAACTTTGGTGAATTTTCTCATCAATTGTCCTCTTCAGATATTGAAACCCATACACAATAATATTGCAGAAACACAACTAGAACAAAAAGGAGAAAGCTGGCTTTTCTGCTATGCTGCACGAGGGTGGCTCTGAAAGGCCAGGCCTTCATTGGGCAGAGGACGTCCACAGAACACACTCCATGAAGGAGCCGTTCCCGGATTATAAAAGTATTTGATGCATCCTTCCACCATGCCAAGAAGACACATTAAAGTCCTTGTTGTTTAATTGGATCTCTGACTCAACAAAAACTTCTTTTGTTAGAACTTCAGGATTTCCTGGCATATTACCCACACATATTTTCTGTGTGGATAGTTAGGTTTCATTGTATACTATTGGTGTATATTTGTGCCTAGAAAGATTAATTTAAAACTAGTAACTGAAGGTTTTCCCCCAATTTCAAGAGACCTCTTTCTTGACTTCTGAAAAATGGGCATTTACTGTTTTCACTTTTAATTGTGAGCAACAATTTTTAATACATGTTTAACTGCCTACTCTCCCCCAAGCCATTTGTCTTCGTTACATCCCATTATATTTTTGCCAGTTAATCCTCCTTATTCTATGTTTCTCAGGAATGCCAGTTAATCCCCCTCATTCTATGTTTCTCTAGTAAAATAAGCGGCACCAGGGACTTGAAGGAACTTCCAGTTGGGAGAGGTGAGGAAGACAAGATATCAGAACAAGGCAAGCAAGTCTTGACCATAGACAATCCTCACAGTGGGCCAAGAGTTGACTA
The DNA here is from genome assembly GCF_000164805.1 of Carlito syrichta. NCBI lineage: Eukaryota > Metazoa > Chordata > Mammalia > Primates > Tarsiidae > Carlito > Carlito syrichta. The sequence goes on along the minus strand of NW_007233005.1, from coordinate 11,071 downwards.
GAACTGGAAGATCCGAGCCTTAAGAAATATAATTTAAGAAGAGAGAGACAAATACCAACTCAGTAATGCATAATGGGATAGATGGCCCTGATAGATAAGGTTCAAATAGAATGCTAGGGAAGAGAGTGGGTGGACATGTGGATTCCACCCAAAGGGTTGGGCTGGCCTCCCAGAAGGAGTGTCATTGGAGCAGTTCTGGAAGGAGACATGAAGGGGGTAGAGAGATGAATGTATCATCATTATAAAAGAAAATACATGTATGCAAAAAGGCAGTTATATCCACTAGCAGCATGTGGAAGATACCCTAGGTGCTGCATTTGGCAGTGATGTCACTGGGTCACATTTGGTAGGGGTGGATGGACACAGCACATATCGGACCAGGCAAGAATAGAAGTGGAAGTTCAGAGGAAAGGCGGAGCTTGAGTTGGAATTTGGTACATTTAAGTCCCATGCTTTTTCATATTAGATAGAGTTTCATTTCGCCTTTCAACAAAGTCTGAATCCTAGACTGTTCTGGCTGCATGTGCTTGAATTGCCACTGCTTATTGGGCACCTGCGATGTGTCATTCGATTTTCACAATAATTCTACAAGGAAGGTGTATCATTCCCATTTTACAGATGGGGAAAACTTAAGGCTCAGAGAGAAGACAAGTGATTTATAGAATGGAGCACTGCTAGGGTTCGAACCCAGGCATTTCCATTAGCTATGGATGTTTTTCATTTTATTTTTAGAATAATGTCCCACCTCTTGTCATTTGACCATCTCTCGTAGTGGTTATTGCCAAGTCAACTAATCCATGGTGTTCATCGTGTCCTGTACAAGGGAGTAGCTACTGTATGTTTGGATTTCCAATGTTTCCAATGATCCTTGGAGATTCCAGTGGTAGTTGCTTGTGGCAATTGCAGTAATATTCATTTGTCTAATGATTTGGATTCAAATGCCTATGGACAGAGCAGTGAATGAGGTGGAAGAGAGTCCTGTTCTCATGGGGATTATATTCTAGTTGGCTAAGAGAAAAGAAATGAGTAAATTGTACAAATAAAAAGTGTTAGGCAAGGTTAATGTTACACAGGTAATTAAAATAGGAGATGTGATAGTGATTGGTGGCAGCATTAGGTAGTCAGGGTAGACCTCACTGAGGAGTGGACATTTAGACTGAGTTCTGACTTATAAGAAGGAACAGCCAATGTCAAGATCAAAGACAAGTGCATCCCATGCAGAGGCAGTATCTGGGGAAGGACCCCAAGGCGGACACAAGATGGGTGTTTTTAAAGACAAGGAAGGTCATTGTGACTGGGCACAGTGAGTGACAGGTAGATCTACTCTGGCTAAGTCTGGGAGAGTAGACAGGGGCTGGATAAAAGGGCTTTGTAGCAAAGGTAAGGAATTTGCATTGTAGCCTAAATGGAATGGGAAGCCACTGGAGTGTTAGACAGGGGAGTATTTTAATCTGATAATATTTAAAAATTGTTACTCTAGGTCCTCTGTGGAGAAGGACTTGTAAGGGAATAAGAGTGGAAGCAGGGAGGCCAGTAGCAGGTGTTCAGTAGTACTGTTAATAGATGTTGATGTCCTGAACTAGGCTGGAGACAGAGAGAAGTTAAATCATGGTAGGGGTTGGGGGAGGATCATGGGCTGGATGTACCGAGTGAAGAAACAAGAGGAATCAAAGACAACCTTAGGTTTTGGAAGTGGGCAATGATGTAGCCTCTCGCTGAGGAACACTTTAGGGAGTAAGGTCAAGAGCTTGTTTGAGCCATTACAAGTTGGGAATCTTATTAGATACACAAATGAAGCTGTAGAGATGGCAGTCAAATAGATAAATTTGGACCTTGGGGGTAAGCCTAGAGTTTAGATCTGGCAAATAGATGGGATGTAAAGCCACAGCACGGGTTGGTGTCATCTTTAGAACATGTGGAGATGAAAAAGAGAAGGCGGCCCTGAAATCTTTAATGGAACCTGAGAAGGAGCTTGATGAGTAATGGAAGCCAAATAGGAAAGTGTTTACAAAGTGTGAAATAATAACAACAACAACAACAATAATAATAATAGGATTCTGCAGCTAGACTGCCTTAGTGCAAATCCTGGTTTTTGTCACTCAATAGTTGCTTAATGTCCCCACAGATTCTAGTTTCCTTGCCTGTAAATTGAGGGTAAAATGGTACCTAATGCACACGGGTTTTGTGAGGATTAAATTAGTGACCTTAGTTATAATGATTAGAATGTGGCCCATAGGTAGTACATGGCATAGAAGTATTAGCTATGTAAGACCAGGTAGCACAGTTGTGCTTTTCCCCTACTATGTTTGGTTGTCAAGGTGGCGGCACCCAGAAAAGCTCCACAGTTGGGTTTAACCAGTGTAAGGGCTTCGTCATGCAGATATGTGCTTGCATGACACATGGGAGTGGAAAAGAGAGTTAAGGTTATTTGCAAGGGACTATAACAGGAAACCATGGGGCTTAAACAGGATAAAGCAGGAAATGAGGGCACCAGGGGAAGACTGAGGGAGGGATGTGGAATGAGTGAATTGGTGGATTGGGAGCCACTTGGGGGGTGAACTGGAGGGATGGAGGTGGTAACAATCAGAATGGAATGCTCCAAGTTGAGGTTTTGGATGTAGTGTAGTTATTGGGGATGATAAAAACAATGGACTGACCAAGGGGAAGGTGGTGGAGATTGAGGAGAAGACAAGGTGTGGTTGCAGGTGAGTAGGTCAAAGAAGGGTGGGTTGGAGGTTTGTATGGATCATTTAGGCGATGATAAAGAAGCCACTAGTGATAACAGGAGCAATGGTGAGGAGAAGGTCAGTGTGCCAAGAGCTGGTAATATAGTTGTTAGGGACCAAAGGGCAGAGGACAGGGGTCAGAAGCTGGCAACAACGAGGTGGATAAGGAAGTGGTATAGGCTGGTGGCATGAGCTTCAAAGGAGAAGGAAACAAGGAAAATGGTTTGAGATTGGCAGTGGGACATGAGGAAGTCAGGTGTCTATCTCCAGGCTTGGGAACAGCCCTTCCTTGGGAGGTTTGCAGTGCCCCAGGAGAGAGGGCACATCCCCTGGTAATGATCTGATGAAGTGCTCTTGGAGGAAAGTCTCAGGGAAGTGTGGGGGTGGGAGGGAGGGAGGGTGTGTGTCTCCACATTTCAGCGTCTTATCCTGTTTTTCAGATTTTGAATGCTATTTTATCAGTTTACTCGACTCCAAGTAAAGCACACATTTGCCCCCTGACAACTTTCTCAACATAATGTGATAAATGTTACTTACAATAGGGTCATTTTCACCTTCTTCTGAGAGCACAGAACTGATTCCCTCCCTGAAAGGGTTAGGAAAGATTTCTCTGTGGGGTTGTGCTGTGCTCTGGGTTTATCTGGAGAACATGCAGGTCCTTAGAAGTGGGGAGTGGAAGGAGAATTCAGGGAAAAGGCACATAATGTGCCAAGGAGTAAAGATATGAGAACTTGGAGAGCATAGGAAGTGATGGGGCACTTAGAGCACTGAGTGTGTGAATGTCTAGGTGTGTACATGTGCTTGCATGTATATGAAGATGCGTGTGTATGCCTGCATACATGCATTCAGCTGTGTGTGTGTGTGTGTGTGTGTGTGTGTGTACTGAAAGAGTTGTGGTGGTAAGAGCTGCAATTAGCATTTTCTGGGACTAGATTTTGGGGGTCATCTGTGACCCAAGAGATAGGTGCAATGTATGATGCATGTATTTGGCCACACTTCTTGGTTCTCTGTGGCCAAGATTAGTTTGAGAGGGAAATTGCTCTGAAAAGCAACAGGTGACACTGTAATAAGATTAATGAAAAGTCTTGATGCTTCAGAGTGTAACAGCAAGGAACCAGTAATGGATAAGTGAAAAATACTTTCTAAACTTTCAAGGCATGATGATTAGACCTCAAGCTATGGGAGCAAAGTGGAGGTTGCCAACAGTTCTCTCCAAACAACAAGGCGCAAAACCCCCCAGCCAATAGAGGTCTCATTTGGCAAGACACTAGGTGATTGCTGAGGGAACCAAAGAACCATGGAAAGTAAACTGATTTACTCTAAAAGCACAGTGAGCATGAGCCATCTAGTGAAGAGGCCACTGGTGTCACATCTCCCAACAGCAACTGAGGTCATTCCAGTATCATCACATTTCAATAAAAACCAGAGATGCTCTTAATGAAGTCCCTGAACTGGGGAGAAATTGTCAAATTTGTTATGCTTAGTGAAATAAGTCAGTTTTAGAAGGGACAAAGACTGATTCCATTTGTAAGTGCTATCTAAAGTAGTCAACCTCATAGAAGCAGAGACTAGAATGGTCGTTGCCAAGGACTGGAGGGAGGGGAAATGAAGAGTTGTTCATTGGGTACAAGTTTCAGCTATGCAAGATGAATAAGTTCTAGAGATCTGTTGGGCAACAATGTGTCTATAAAATAACACAGTATTGTATACCTACAATTTTAAGAGGATAAATTTCATGTTAAGTGGTCTTACCAAAATAAAGGAGGGCTACCTATGACCCAAGAGTTGGGAGCAAGGTGTGATACCTGTATTTTCTCACATGCTGGCATGAGCTGGAGGACCTGTGTGCTACTGAGGACAAGCTGTCAACAGTCTGATGGAATAATTGCATCGTATAGAAGGCAGCTATTCTAATTCTTCTCTTCTAAGCAAAGTCTCAGATGCAAGTTACCTTCTTCAAAACAAATACTGGCCTGGATTCCTAGTGCTTTGAGTCTTTTTGAAAGAGGTGGCCCAGCCCTGCGACTGAACCCTGTCTTGGGAAATGCCTGGCTGCTTCCCCTACGTGTTCTCCAGGTTCACAATGTCCCCATTGTTTCAGTGGAGCAGACTTCCTTTTTCTAATTGATTAGACATTGTGAGGCCACACATTTTCACGGTCCCGTTGCCCATGAGCCAACTGTCAGGCAGAGAGAGGGTCTCTGAGCACACATTGCTTAAAGCCTTTCATGTTTGGTTTCCTGAACTTGAAGCTGTAGGCCTATTTCTTGCTGCCTGTTTCTCCATATCTTTCCCACTTGTCTAGTCCATCAATATAGAAATCTACCCCCAAAGTGTGCAGGGAATAAAACAATTGAAAATTTTTCCTCTGATGATACTTGTTTGACTTGTTCTGAAAATTTCATTTTTAAATTGAGAACTTGACCTATAGGTAATATGGCCACATGTATTTCGTGACTAAGTGGGTCCTCGTATTGCATCTTACAGTGGGGATTTAATATTTATGATTGAATATTCCTTGGATAAATATAAAATTCAGATTCACAGCTGTATCTGATAGGTATACAACACCTAATACATCTTCCTGTAGTGGATTTGTAAAGTGTTTAGTCACACAATTCAACATTGCAATTCATATGTAGACAATGTGCTGTTTGTAAAGAGTCCATGTTATCTGCATACTGGAAGAAGAAGCTGGATCCTGAGTGGAGAAGCACTTCACCCAGGATTTGGAAACACTGAGGCCGGCATTTAAACTATACCTGCTGCCCAACACTTTCTTTGTCCTTCAACACTCAGCACAACTGTTTTTTCTTCTTGAACCTGTTTCTTGACATCCTTTCTCTCCCTGGCTGAATTTAGAGACTGATGGTCTGTCTTCCTCACAGAGCTGTGAGCTCCTTGAACCCTGGTCCAGTCCCTGGTACTTGAGATGCTCAGTACCTATCTATAGAATAGCTGATGTTTTGGCCTACATACTGGAAGGCCTCTGATTTTGCTTCTGATGACACAGATGGCATGGATTAGTCTTGTCTGATTTGTTATCAGCATGGGAAGCTTGCTTTGTGAGCCCTTGACAATGAGAAGGGCAGACCCTAGAGCAAGAGAGTTCTGGAGGAGTATGGTACCAGCGCCTCTTCGAAAGTGCAGTGTTTGGAGCTCAAGACTGGTTTTTTGAATGCACGCGTGTGTGCATGATGAATGAATGAATTTGTGCTGTGTGGCCATAGATACTTGAACTTTGTTTTTACTGTTGGAAAATAAAACATGCTCACAGTACACATTTGATTGTTACAGAAAATATGCAGAGAACAGGAGCATTATCAAGAAACAGTATATCCCCTCCTTCCAACCGTAAGTGATGAACCAATGCCAAATCCATGTTAAAAGATGAGCAATTCTGATTTGACTCCCCTCTTCCCACTGCAGTTGTGGTTAGAGATAGTTACTCCCTTAGAACGAGATGTGGTGTATATAAGAACATACTGACAACTACCAAATGGCCCACCAAGTATGTAACTTGACTTTTTTTTTTTTTTGAGTTGAGTCTCACTCTGTCGCCCAGACTGGAGTGCAGTGACCGCTCCCGAACTGCTGGGCTCCGGCAATCCTTCCGCCTCAGCCTTTCGAGTAGCCAGAATTACAGGCATGCACTACCACGCCCGGCGGATTTTTTGATTTTATTGTAGAGATGAAGTCTCGCTGCCCAGGCGGGTCTCGACTTGACTTTTTAATGGGCTTGTTTTTTGTCTTCTTGGGGTTTGTGTGTGTTTGGGGGGAGGGGCAGTGGAGAGGAAGAGAAGGTGGCCAGCAGGATGTTGTATAGGGAGGGGAGAGAGAACAACTTTTTTTTTTCCTGAAAGACCAACTTGTACCCCCCATTCCCCTTTGTCTTAGCATTTCTAGGATTCCCAGTGCTCCCAGCATGAGTGCTAAAAACACATCAAATAATGGCCTTGTGTGCAGGCCCCGGATCCCATTGAGTTGAGTTAGGGAGCTATGACAAGAGCTTCCATAGATCCCATGGGATAGGTGCAGGGTACAGAAGTGGAGACAGTCATGACAAGGTGGGACTAATGGGAAAATGTCAGGTGTGCACCCCGTGTTTTTCTGTTTGAAATCCAGGGAGTCAGTGCATGTACTCAACCTGCAAAATGGGCAGCTCTGTGGATCTCCTGCTGGGCCATTTGGGATGAAGATCAGCACATAAATCATACACTGCACTGAGTTGATTCCTGCCCAGGAATGTCTCTTTGGATCTCAGAGATAAGCTTTCTAAGACATTTCTGGTCCTAGTGGCAGCTTCCTCTTCGCTCAAAAATAAATGAGAAATGGCCACAGGGCAGAAAACAAACAAATAAACAAGCAGCCAACACAGGTGAGAAAATAGAAGTTTGAGGGGGATAAAATGTAGAGGTAAATGAGACTTTGCATAAGGTTCCTATTTGAGAAAGTGCGATTCTCCTTCTGTGACCAGGCAGGACGCTTAGGGATGGCCCAGGGAGAAAAGTGAGAGGCAAGGCAAGAGCCAGAGAAGAAATGTGCAGATTGGTGCAGAGAGGAGAGGGAAGAGGTGGAATGAAGAGAAAATAGGTCTAGTTTCCAGTGGAATTTGTTCTTCTGCATAGGAACAGTTTTGTGGGACTCTGCAGCTGATTTCAGAGGAGGCAAGTCATTGAAGGCCCAGTTACAGTCCGAGCAAATTCATCCTACTGACCTCTTTGTTCATAATGATCTCTGAGGCTTGTGATTCCAAAACAAGGGCAAGAGAAGGACATTGTTTCTGAATCCACACAAATGTTTCATTGGTTTCTAGTTGATGAGATGCCCTGCCCAATGAATGAATGAATGAATGATTCCCTGGTTAAATGAAATTAGAAATTTTGTACCTTTAACCACCCTTTTAGAGAGTTGCAGAAGAAGTTAACATATAGCAGGCCCTGAGAAATACTGCTCTAAAGGAATTTAACATGGAATGTTTTCAAAACTTACTTGACTGGGGACAGGCCTGCAATCTTGCCCAAACAGTTTAGGTTATGTGAATGGCAATTCCTGAGTTAAACAGTTTATATAACTGACCCTTGCCATGGGCCCTTCTCTTTTTCTTTAAGTGGTACTTATTAGCATCTTGAGAGATTCTTGCATTCTATGAAACATAGTTTTAGGACGCTGGATTACGATAAGACTCCACCACTCTGCTCATCATGACTACGCGAATGAGACAACTTTCGCAGCATTAGTGGGGCAAAAAGTCTGAGCGGGGTTGATTTGCGCCAGTGCACTAATCTATCAATCCTGCCTGGAACCCACAAAATCCTTTTGCAAGATGGTTTCCTGAGATAAGGATGCAGCTTGTGGCCAGAGAGGGTGAGATCATTAGCTTTGCATGAGAATCCCATTCACAGCCACAGTTTCCTTAGCTCCATACTATAAGCCACCCATTCTCCTGCTCCTTTGATCTAAGTCAATTTTGGTATTGGTAGGTGGTGGTTATGGAAACACTCCGTGGCTCTTTTAAATGTTTAAAGGTCCTGAGATGCACTACTAACTATATACAGAGGGTGCCAAAAAAAATGTTTACATATTTTAAGGAAGGAAAAAGCTGTGATAAAATTATCATATGTACTGATAATAAAAGATGAATGCAAGTCCTGTTTGACTTCTGCAATTACAAGAGGTGCTCAAAGTGGTTGCCATCAGAAGTTGTCCAGACACTTCTGATTACAGCAAACTAAAAGTAATACATAGATAACATCTCTTAAATTGTGTTTTTTTTTTGTCATCCCCGGTATAATCAGGAATTCTTGAATGAGAGTACGCGTCTTAGGACTGCAAAGGGACTGAAAAGATATCCTGGACCTGCTTTCTGTCTCTAAGTCATTAAGAATAATACCTTAAAATCTTTCCCAGATATCCAATCCCTAAGAACTTATGCAGCCACAAAACCATCTCTACATGAAACACTTAAGAAAGTACTAAACACAGAAGAAAAGGAAAAAAGAACAACGTTCTTCACAAGAGTACAGGGAAAAGAATAAAATATACACAAACCAACCCCAAAAGCAAAAGAAAGACAAAAAAAAAAAGAAAAAGAAAAAAGAAAAAACCAAGTGGAAGAACAATAACTCAATAAGAACTCCATGATAGGGATGAACTCTCACATTTCAATAATTAGTCTGAATGTGAATGGACTAAACGCACCACTGAAAAGACATAGAATGACAAAATGGATAAAATATCACCAGGCAACAATATACTGCCTTCAAGAGACCCATCTCACTAGAAAGGACATACACAGACTCAAAGTAAGAGGATGGGAAACAAATTTTCAGGCGAATGGAACACAAAAGAAAGGAGGAGTCGCGATCCTAATTTCAGACAAAATACCATTTAAGCTATCAAAAATTAAAAAAGATACAGAGGGCCACTACATAATGACAAAAGGTTCACTCCATCAACAAGAAATATCTATCCTAAACATATATGCACCCAACATAGGCGCACCAACATTCATAAAGCAACTTCTAGGAAAACTAAAGAAAGACATTGACTCTAACACCATAATAACTGGGGACTTTAATACACCACTCACAACCTTAGACAGATCATCAGGACAAAAAATCAGCAAGGAGATCCGGAACCTCAATGAGACTCTGGACCAAATGGACTTAATTGATACCTATAGAACACTCCATCCAAAGACCACAGAATACACATTCTACTCATCACCATATTCTAAGATCGACCACATAATTGGACACAAATCAAGTATAAGCAAATGTAAAAGGACTGAAATTCTGCCATGCACCTTTTCGGACCACAGTGGAATAAAAATAAACATTGACACCAACAAAGTCCCCCCAAAACCCATAAAGACATGGACACTAAACAGCATGATGCTAAATAACTCCTGGGTCAATGATGACATCAAAATAGAGATCAAAAGATACCTGGAAACAAATGAAAATAAAGAAACATCTTACCAAAATCTCTGGGATGCCTTAAAAGCTGTAATAAGAGGGGAATTTATATCCCTACAAACACACATGAGGAAAATGGAAGGAACAGAAATTGACAACCTAACAAGCCACCTAAAGAAGCTGGAAAAGCAAGACCACAAAAAACCCTAATTTCAGCAGAAGAATCCAGATCACCAAAATAAAAGCCCAAATCCAGGACATAGAAGACAAAAAGATAATACAAAAAATCAATAAAACAAAAAGCTGGTTCTTCGAAAGGGTAAACAAGATTGATGGTCCCCTAGCTAGACTGACCAAGAAAAAAACGAGAAAAAAACCAAATAAGCATAATCAGAAACACAAAAGATGAAGTCACATCTGACCCTGAGAAATACAAAGATCATTAGAGACTACTACGTACCCTTGTATGGAAAGCAAACTTGAAACCAGAAGGAAATGGAGACTTTCTGACATCACACAACCTACCTAGGTGGGAACAAGAAGAAATTGAGACCCTAAATAAACCAATAACAATCAAGAAAATCGACCACGTAATAAGAAAACTTCCTACAAAAAAAAAGCCCTGGTCCAGATGGCTTTCCAGCAGAATTCTACAAGACATTTAAGGAGGAGCTGATACCAATCCTACTGAAGGTATTCCAGGCGATTGAAAAAGATGGAACTCTCCCCAAATCATTTTACGAAGCCAACATCACATTGATACCCAGGCCAGGTAAAGATCCAACAAAGAAAGAGAACTACAGGCCAATATCTTTGATGAACATAGATGCTAAAATTCTCAACAAGATCCTAGCAAACCGGATTCAGCAATACATCTCAAAAATCATCCATCATGACCAAGTAGGCTTCATTCCTGGCATGCAAGGCTGGTTCAATATTCGTAAAACCATAAATGTAATTAAATACATCAACAGATGTCAAAACAAAAACCACATGATCATATCACTAGATGCAGAAAAAGCTTTTGATAAAATCCAGCACCGCTTCTTGATAAAAACCCTTGAACATCTAGGCATACGGGGAACATACTTCAAAATAGTAAAAGCCATCTACGAGAAACCCACAGCCAGCATACTCCTAAATGGACAAAAATTGGAACCAATTCCCCTGAAAACTGGAACTAGACAAGGATGCCCACTCTCTCCCCTCCTGTTCAATATAGTATTGGAAGTCCTGGCTAAAGCAATCAGAGAAGAGGAGGCAATCAGAGGTATTCAAATAGGAAAAGAGGAAGTCAAGTTATCTCTCTATGCAGATGATATGATGGTGTACCTTGAAAACCCAAGAGAATCTGTCAAAGGTCTCCTTACATTGATAAAAGCCTTTGGCAAAGTCTCAGGATACAAAATAAATGTACAAAAGACA
>NW_007233004.1:47186-97748 GCF_000164805.1 Carlito syrichta | reverse complement strand
AAATTACAAAACACTGCTCAAAGAAATCAAAGATGACACAAACAAGTGGAAAAATATCCCATGCTCATGGATTGGAAGAATCGACATTGTGAAGATGTCCATCTTACCTAAGGCAATCTACAAATTCAATGCATAACCCATCAAATTACCAGTAACATTCTTCTCAGACCTAGAAAAAACAACACAGGAATTCATATGGAAACACAAATGTCCAAGAATAGCCAGAATAATCCTCAGCAAAAAAACAAAGCAGGTGGTATCACATTACCAGACTTCAAACTTTACTATAAAGCTACAATCACCAAAACAGCTTGGTATTGGTACAGGAACAGGCATATAGATCAATGGAATAGAATTGAGATTCCAAAAGCAAAACCTCAATTTCTCAACCAACTCATCTTCGACAAAGCCCCCACCACCTACCACTGGGGAGAGGAGAACCTAGTCAGTAAATGGTGCTGGGAAAACTGGCTGACCATATGCAGAAGATTGAAACAGGACCCCTATCTATCCCCATGCACAAAGGTTAACTCCAAATGGATCAGAGACCTAAATGTAAAACCTCAAACCACAAGAACCTTAGAAAAGGAAGGAAATACCCTCATGAAAATCGGAACTGGCATCCAATTCCTGAACAAAACCCGAAACCCACAGGTCATAAGAGAGAAGATAGACAAGTGGGACCTTATTAAACTGACAAGCTTCTGCAAAGCCAAAGAAACCATCAACAGAGCAGGGAGACAGCCTACAGACTGGGAAAAAGTATTTGCCAACTCCAGGTCCGACAAAGGCTTACATCCTGGATCTACAAAGAACTCAAACGTGCTGAAAAGAAAAAACAAACAACCCCATTATAAAATGGGCAAAAGATATGAACAGACACTTCACAAAAGAAGACATCCGAGCAGCCACAAACACATGAAGAAATGCTCAACCTCACTAATCATCAGGGAGATGCAAATCAAACCCACACTGAGATACCACCTAACTCCAGTCAGAATGGCAATTATCAACAACTCAAAAAATAACAGCTACTGGAGAGGGTGTGGCGAAAAGGGAACACTTCTACACTGTTGGTGGGAGTGTAAACTAGTGCAACCTCTGTGGAAAGCAGTGTGGCGATTCCTAAAAGCTCTAAAAATTGATCTTCCATATGACCCCGCAATCCCCCTAATGGGAATATACCCCGAAGAACACAAATCACTCTATAAAAAAGATACCTGCACACATATGTTTATCGCAGCATTGTTCACAATAGCAAGAACCTGGAAACAACCATGCTGTCCATCAAAAGAGGACTGGATTTTAAAAAATGTGGTACAAATACACGATGGAATACTAAGCAGCCATGAAAAAGAACAAAATCATGAATTTCACAGCAACCTGGATGGAACTAGAGTCTATAATACTGAATGACCTCTCACAGAAACAAAGATCCGAGTATCACATGTTCTCACTCATATAATGGACCTTGAACATCCAATGTAATAGTATAAGAAAATGACTGACGGTACTGGGAAACTATGGGGGGAAGGGGGATGGGATTAATGGTAGCAAATATCTGTCTGGGGATGGGAAAACACCTCTTATCAACAGGGTGCCTGAATGAAACGTAATTGTACACCTAACCTTTAACTGTACCCCACAAAACTATAATAAAAAATATTGATTAAATGTTAAAAAAAAAAAGAAGTGGAGTTTAGCTAGGCTTGGTGGCTCAGCCTGTAATCCAGTGCCTTGGGAGGCTGAGGTGAGTGGATTGCCTGAGCCTGCGGGTTCGAGACCTGCCTGGGCAACTTGGCGAGACCTCATCTCTACAATAAATCAAAAAATCAGCCGGGCGTGGTAGCGTGCGCCTGTAGTTCCAGCTCCTCGGAAGGCTGAACGGAAGGATCGCCGGCGCCTAGCAGGTCGAGGTTGCGGTGGCTGGGAGCGGCCACTGTACCCCAGTCTAGGCGACAGACTGAGACTCCAATGCAAAAAAAAAAAAAAAAAAAAAGAAGTGGAGTCTGAAGATGGGGCTGAATCGTTGTAACTCCCTGAGGAAAGAACAGACGAAGAACCGCTCCTTAGGGGTGAGCAAAGAAAGTGGTTTCTTGAGATGGAGCCTACTCCTGGTGAAGATGCTACAAACAGTGCGGAAATGACAACAAAAAATGTAGAGTGGTCCATAACCTTAGCTGACCAAGCAGCAGCAGGTTTAAAAGGACTGACTCGAAATTTTGAAAGCAGTTCTACTTGGGCAAAACGTTGGTCAACAATGTTGCACACCACAAAGAATTCTTTCATGAAAGGAAGTCGATCGATGGGGCACACGTCACCGCTGTCTTGTTTTAAGATATTGTCACAGCCACCTCAACCTTCAGCAGACACCACCCTGACCCATCAACAGCCATCAATGTCGAGGCAACACTTGTCACGAGCAAAAAATGATTATGACTCACTGGAGGCTCAGATGACCATTTGCAGTTTTTAGCAATAAAGTATTTTGAATTAAGGTATGCACTTTGTTTTAGCATCATGCTGTTGCACAATTAATAGACTTTTATATGCACCGTGAAGCCAGAAATTTCATGCCTCCCCTTTATTGTGGCATTCATTCACTTTATTGCGGTGGTCTACACCTGAACTCCCCAAATCTCCCAGGTCAGCCCATGCTGCCTCCTCGCCATGGCAGGAGACTGAGAGCTACACTGCTGAGAAACTCAACCGTGAGCCTCTGGACTTGGAGAGAATCATCATGGAACTTGGCTGCACTTGGACATTACAGTGAGAGGGTAAGTACAAACTCTTTTTTTTTTTCTTTTGAGTTGGAGTCTCACTCTATCGCCCAGACTGGAGGGCAGTGGCATGCTCCCAGCCGCTGCAGCCTCGACCTTCTAGGCACAGGTGATCCTTCCGCCTCTGCCTTCCAAGTATCTGGAACTACAGGTGCGCGCTACCACGCCCGGCTAATTTTTTTGATTTATTGTAGAGAGGAGGGCTCACCAAGCTGCCCAGGCGGGTCTCGAACCTGCGGGTTCAGGCAATTCACTCACCTCGGCTTCCCAATGCGTGGGATTACAGGCTGAGCCACCGAACCTGGCATATACAAACTCTTTACGAATCACGGGACTCCGTTTTCCACTTTTATTTACACCACATTTGGCTACTCTTATTGGTTTTGGAAGCAGCTGATGCTCGAACAAGACTGGAAGATCTTTTTCTGGGGAGACGGGAGGGCTACATCAAAAAATACTGTTGCAGTTTTCCCTTTCTGATTAACTTTCTGCAAAGTCTATTATTTCTCAGGCCCTAAGTACACGAGCAAAGCTTCCATTAGGATTTTCTTTCTGAAGAGATTCATGAGGAACCAAGCCTCAAAGCATATACAGTAAAAGTTTCCAACACAAAAGGCAATGAACAAAGCAAGCAAAAATATGGAGGGCAGGATTAAAGCTATTTAAAAAAGGTAAAATAATTCATTTTATTAAAGTGATAAGGTATAATATAGTTATTGCCAAAGTGGAACAGGATGCCATCAAAATGGAATGATTATATCACAATAAAGACAATTTTAGAGATGATAAGTTAATAGACGAATATTCAAAACAAATGGAAGCATTGGAAGTTGATGTAGAATAATTTTTCACAAGCTGAATAAGCAGACGAAGTCTCAAAATAGGAAAGAAAAGATATTTGAGGATCAATATAATAGGCCTAAACCAACAGCAGATACAGAATGTGAAGAAACAGAAACAGTGGGGAAAAAGTATCTTTACATAATTGATTTTCTCATCTGTATCACCTGATTTTTTCAGATTGCAAAAGTACCATCAGGTGTGCTTTCCACTGAAGTAAAATAATCGTGCAATGGCACATTATTTCAAAAACTGAAAACACGCAGTGATGGCCAGGAGGCTTCACAACAGTAATGTCAGAACTTGGTAAATGATAAAGCACAGCATAGAAATTCTGAGGGAAACGGAGGCAAGCTGAAACAGAAAAATCCACAGGAGGGATGAAGAGGGAACCCAGCAGAGCACACGTGCCAAGCTCTGGGCAGGCGCTGGGGCTGCCGGGAGCAGGAGGAGACGGGGCTGTACAGGAGAGACGACCTGTGGGAAGAAAGGGCTCCTCGGCACCTGGAGAGTCAGCCGAGCACGTGGGGAAGGACGTGGAGAAAGTCGAGCAATTCCGTCTGAAAATGTGAGGTTTTATGCTTATAAATGTAAGTCAAGATTTAGAAGAAAAAGATGGAAGGGAGACGGTAAGTCATAAGCAGGAGGCTTGTAAGATCACCAAACGATTGTCTTCTGCGGACTAATATCAGTAGGTTTTTCTGTTGACAAGTCACAAGATTGGCATTCAAGAATAATTTTAAATATCTGCAAGCAAATGACAGAGGAGAGGCCCAGGAACCCAGCACCGACACTTGGGTCTTGGAAGTGAGAAAAGATGTGGCACAGAAGAGCTACTTTTCATCATGATGCTTTCTTATAATAAATTTGACTTTTAAAATGATGTACGACTGTACCTTTGACAAGAATAAGCACAACCAAAAAGCTTAAAAGCGGCCAAGAAGCTTTTTAAAAGCAAAGAACAGAAATGATCGTGTACATGCTTGTGTCTACAAATCAGAACGAGTGTGGGACTGAGTTAAAACATCCCACAAGGTCATTCGTTACGCGCTTAAGTGTCTACGAGGAGGCACACACGGTGACTCACACTTGACTCCCGCAACTGTGATGCTCACGTTCTGCTCGGGAGGGATGGACTTAAGAAATTCACTATTTTCCAGTAAGAGGGGATGAGTAGTGTTAAGTAGTGTTAAAAGCCACAGGTAAAACGCCAGGTCTGGGCAACAAGGAGATTCACAGCTTGGGGATTCCGGTGGCAGCTGGACCCCGGGTGGCAGTGGAGATCTCATTCGGACTCTGAGCCTGGGCACATCTTGCTGGAAGTGAGGGAGTTGGCCAATGGGAGGAGTGAAAAGAGGATTTCTTCCCCTCACTCTGGGAAAGGTGGGGATTCCTTGCAGGATTTCAGCAGGAGAGTGATACGACCTGACTCTGCTGCTTTTTCAGGGATTACTTCGCGGTCTGTGCTGAGCGCAGACGGAGTTGAGGCAGGGCTGGCCGTAGAGCCATCTGCTGGGAAGCATGGCCGTTATCCAGGCAAGAGGTCATGCTGTCTAGCCCTGGGATTATTGCAGAAAATAGTGGGAAGTGGCAGGTTTTTAAACATAACTTGAAGATCGAATCAGCAGGAATTCCTTTGGAATTCAGGGCAGAGGGCGAGGAAGACAGAACAGCGAAGGAGAGCAGGGCTTCGTCCTGGATGACAAGAAGGATGGAGCTGCAGGACAGAGGATCCTACAGGTGGATGGGGAAGGTGAGGAGTTGGTTTTCACCAGGTTCTGCCTGGGTGTTTGCAGTCAGGAGATGCGTGGATCTGGCAGCTGAACGTGTTAACCTTGAGTTCTGGAGAGAGTTTAGGCTGTGGACAAAATCCAGGGTTCTCACTGTCTATTTGTACTTTTCATGGTATGAGACTGGGTGAGGTCACCAAGAAAGTGAATGTAGAGAGAAGGAGCCTCGGGGAGTCTCAGGACACCCCGATGCTGAGGTGTTGGGAGAACCGGAGGAGTCGCAGCAAGCAGGGAAGAGAACGAGTGTGTGTTCTGGAAGCCGGTAGGAGAAGTCTCTCGGGACACAGGAAGTGCTGTCCACTCAAGGGTTGCGTCTTTGCAGAATCATAAACACAACGGATACAGTCTGGTTGGCCCCACACCCACGCTGTGTGTGGATCCTTCTCCACTCGAGGTAAACACCATGCTGAATTTGGACATGTACTGAGACAGTTCGTCTGTCGTATTATTGAGGCGAAGGTCACACCGCGAAAGATGAACCGTCACACAGTGTACAGTCCAGGGCATTCACAGTGCTGTGCACCCACTGTGTCTGTCGAGTTTCTGAACATCTCATCACACCACAAAAACTATTGCCGTTAAGCGGTCACTCCCCAGTCCCTGGCCACTATCTTTCTGTCTCTTTAAATCTGTCTTCTAGTTTATTTTTAATGCATCTAAATTATTTATAATTTGTATTCAAGAACAATGCAGGACATAGACCCATGTGTATTTTAAGTGTTATGTCTAAGTCGTATGTGATAGTTTTCTTTAATTCCATATTATTCAACTCACTGTCAATATATGTAACTCTAGTCAGGTGATACACATTTACTCTTGAGTTCGTAATTTTATATTTATCTGTTTTCTTGTTAGTGGCCATTTGTGTTTCTGTATCATTTTATTAGACTAAGAACAGTACACTTATAAACATTTTTTTAACATGGATTAGTTCATATTTAAGACGTTCTGTAGATCAAATGCTTAGAAAAAATGTTAGATCATATGATATGCACATTTGCAATTGCATATATATTGTGAAATTAGTTTTCGAAGTTGGTATACTCTTTCATTTGCTCAACAGCAGTTTTCATGATTTCATTTATTATATTACCATTAGTATTAGAATATGAAAATTTTAAATTTTGCCAATATTAAATTGTTTAAATTTGCATTATCTCTTTATTTACTATTGAGGATTTTTTAAATGTTTATTATATGTTCTGATTTCCTCTATACACTTTGCATTTTTGGCAACATTCCTCATTAATTATTTTACTGTTTATACATTCCTAATTTGTGAATAGTAGTTTTTGTCTGGTTTTTTTTTTTTTTTGAATTTGTCCTAATTTATTTTCCTTACATTTTGTAGATAATTACTTCTGGGTTTTTTTGTAGTTATTATTTGCTAAATTATAGACAATATTTTACATTTTTTTACTTCATTATCTGTCTTGAGGTCAATAAATATTTATCTTATAATTTCTTATCTCATATTTTAAGGTTTTAAGTTGAATTTTAAAATACAACCAATTGATTTTTCTCCATTATAAATTAGAAATATAATTTTTAAAAAATATTTTTTAACATAAAATTTTTATAAACTTTGATGAAGTATCTCATCCTTTTTTGACTATTTTTAATGTCGTATTTATTATATATTGTGCATGCATGGAATTGCCTTTTCTTTTTCTGTTTTGTGATAGTGAGTGTGTCATATTGATTCTTATGCCAATAACATATTTTTAGCATACAGGTCATGTGTAATATGTATGGATCCAAGTACCGTTCTCCTCAACCCATCTCTAAGCTGCCTTCCCCATTCAACTTTGTTCTATATTCTAATCATTCTAGTGGCTTTAATTTTATTCATACAGATTTTAGAGTAAATAACTCAATATTATTAAGCGTGCCATTTCAATTACGTTTGATGTAGTTTGTAGTTGCCCTCTCCAGACCTGACAACCTTGTAATATTATTGCTCTGCCTCGTCCAGGTGACTTGCATGTGTCTCCACTCCTTCACCTGTTAATTTTTGTGTTTCATGTGAACGCTTTCAACTTCATAAATGTCATTATAAATATTTGCCTTCTTATTATTCCCTACAGTTAAAATGTAAGTATTAGTATATATTTACATCTTTATCTCTACGTTATACGTAAATATTTAACAATGTTGTAGTAAACCAAATTCAAGTTTTCAGATTTCATATAAAATAAAAGTGACTTACTTTCACACGTTGCCATGTCATGCCATAATGGCTATTGCCAATTTCCTCACGAACACATCAAAAGAAAAGGACCCCTGCTCACCTTTTTTCCACATCTTTTATCGTGTCAGGAAGAGGAAGATTCTGGGTTTCTGGTAGGAAGAAGAGAGAAGTCGTAGCCGAAATGGGCAGAATTCCGTAAGTAATCACTGGCAACGGTGCAAAGTACTGTCTAGTCATCAACACCAGGGAGCCCAGGGCTGCCCCTAGATCACTAGCAAAGATAAGCACTTTCACTAGTAGACCTACAAAAGGAGAATACTTGTTTAAAGAACAAAAACTATCCCAGTTGACATTTCTGTTTCTTATTTTGAATCTAACATTTGTTTGTAGTGATTCTTTTTTTTTTTTTTTTTTTTTGAGTTGGAGTCTCACTCTGTCGCCCAGACTGGAGTGCAGTGGCCGCTCCCGGTCACCGCAGCCTCGACCTGCTGGGCTCCGGCGATCCTTCCACCTCGGCCTTTCCAGTAGCCAGAATTACAGGCATGCGCTACCACGCCCGGCTGATTTTTTGATTTATTGTAGAGATGAGGTCTCGCTGCCCAGGCGGGTCTCGAACCCGCGGGCTCAGGCAATCTACTCACCTCAGCCTCCCAAAGGCGCGGGATTACAGGCTGAGCCACCGAGCCCGGTTGTAGAGTGATTCTTGACACCTGACCCAGCCCAAGTCGATCAATGTATCATTTGAATTGCATCAGTGCTCAGTGTATATATTGGAGACTTACTCACCAATGGCAAAATAGCACGTAGCGTGTTCAATAGAATTTGAGTTAGTTCATTTTGATTTGGAAAGCCTTCAGTGGGTTCGCTCTGCCCTTCAGAGGAAATCCATTTGTGCCCCCATGGGCATCTAGGCTCTCTGTGTGACTGGGTTGCTAACGTCAACTCGTGTTAAGTTTCCTTCTCTTTCTTCTTGATTATTGCATATCAGTGATACTAAGTTCTGATGCCAAAGTTTTCCTAGCTCAAGCCTTCTAAGTTTTGCTTTAAAAAGTCTGTATTGGAATAAGAGCCAATTTATCTACCGTAAATAACCCAGTCTAAGTCAACTGCACCCATCGTCCACATCACCTACCACCTCTGTCTTAGCCTGGGCTTCCATAGCAAAAGACCGTAGACTGAGTAGGTTAAACAACAGAAGTTTATCTTCTCAAAGTTCTGGAGGGTGAGAGGTCTACGATTAAGGTACCAACCAATTTCCTCACATGGAAGAGAGGAAGAAGGAGGTCACTGATGTTTCTTAAGGACACTGATCCTATTGAATTGGGCTCCATACTTATGACTACCGCAATGAATCTATTGTTTGAGCATATTATAATTGTGTTGATACTAATTTGGCTTAATTCTTTAGGATTTCAACAGTGATTCTCTGGACATTCAGATATTCATCTTTTGGAAAATATGTGTAGGCTTCTCTGGGGAATATACACTCAACAAAGGAAGTTCTGGACCATAGGGTGTAAGGAGGTTAATCTTAAATGGATGATAAAGAGTTTACAAAATAATTCTAATAATTTTCACTTCTACCCAGTGTATGAGGGTTGTTTGTCATCCCTTTTGAAGGGACCCATGTTCTTAGACCAAAGCCACCATTGTTGAGATATCCAATTGTTTTTCCCAAACTGATTTGCTAATTTCTTTTACCTTCCATCTGCTATGGTGGGGGTGAGCAGAGATCATGTTCTAAGTGTAATCTGCATTTACCAATGCTAAAATTTTTGCTTCTAACCATTGTGTTGGTTAATTGGAAGACACTAGTCAGGTTTTTGTTCATTTTTCAACTGTCCTTTTCCTTTTTGGTTTGCTTTATATATTCAAGTTAATCCTTAGTCAGATATAATCTCTCTCTCTGTAGCCTGCCTTAAAAACATCCTAATTTAGCTTTCCTTTTTAAGCAGAATTTCATAATGATAATTTAGTCCATTTTATTATTTTAAAAATTTTATTTAGTGATTTTTTTTTTTGTTCTAGTCAACATTTTAGTCTATTGTAAGGCCATGAAAATCCTCTCCTGTGACCATTATAATTGTTATATCCTTCTAATTTTACCTGTCCCACTCAGAGCTGTAATCCATTTGGAAGTGATTTTTCTGCAATATATGAGCCAAATTTCTATTCCTCTGTAGGGATAGCTAATTAGCATAGATTGTTTTTTCAAAAGATCATATTTTTCTTGCTACATTGCAATATTATTTTTGTCATTAAACCAGGTTAACATCTAAGTGGGTGTCCATTTTTAGATTTCTGTTGTGTTTCATTGACATATTTGTCCTTCAACCAGCATTGCACTGGACTGCAGGCCATTGCTTTTAGTGGCTCTTCATGTATGAAAGGAGATTTCCTGCTGCTCTTTCAGGATCTTCTTGACTACTCTTGGCACTATGTATTTACATACTGGAAGGAGGTACCTATAGAAACCTAGAATAAACTTAGTTTAGTGCAGTCTTTTTGCCTCAGCCTGGCCATTTTTGCTTAGACTTTACCCCATCCCCTTGTCAAATCTCCATCAGATGTAAGACAAGGACAGCCCAACAACCCAATTCATGATTTAGCATAATAATCTCTAGGAAACTTTCAGTCTCCTTGTCAAAGGTGGAAGGTCAAAGATCACCCCTTGGCTGGCCAAAGCCACAGAAATGATAAGACCACCATTTTGCTAAAGAAGATTGTGGATTGGAAACAACTGACAGGTCTCTTGCAGGAAAAACCCCTTTTCTTGTCTCCCATCTAGCCCACCATCATGGCAGCCATCATGTGACTAACCCACCCATCTATCTGCCGGGGTTGTCCGTCACCTGCGCTTACCTGCCCCTTTGTGATATGGAGCAGACGACCAAACAATCATCTTCACAACCTTCCCCCATCAAAGGGAAAGATTAAAAGGACTCAACTACGCACAGCCATTGGCCACTGCCAGGTCACTGCGGCCATGGCCTTGCTAAACTAGAGTGTGACCATGTGTTCTTTGAGCTATTGCCAGGCCACGTTTCGTAGCTTTTGACCCCTCCCCTACCTTGGGGAGGTAAATCACTTCTTTCTCTAATTTACTTTCTAGATAAACTGTATTTTCTAATCTAACTTCTGTGCAATTCTTTGCATCTTTCTTGTGGCATCAGATCCCACACCAGACACCCCACATGCCCAGCACGCCTGACCTAACATTCTGGAGGTCCTGTGGGAGAGTGTGACCCTAACACATAAACTATTTTAGAATCAGTTGACAATTCTTGCAAGCTTGCAGGGGTTTCTTTTACTTTCTTTGGATGTGCTGTGCTGTACTTTTTCTAGCTTTATGGGAAGAAAAACACATTTTCTACCTTTTTAATTTTCTGACACATGCTTTCAAAGCTATACATTTTACAATAATTACTACTTTAGGTTATTCTATAACTTTTGATATTTGTTTGATTAGCATTGCCTTAAAAATGTTTATGTTTTCATGTTTCTATTGTGGGCTGCTAGCTTCTTAATATAAAATGATTTTCTAGTTTATTTCTGTTACTAATTCCTAGGTTAATATCATTTAGGTGATAGATTATTTCAGTCACTCAGTATTTTTCAAGTCTTGTTTTCTAGACTTTTAAAAATAATATAATAATAGCAGTAATTAATAATAAATAATTTAATAATAATAATGTTTTCTAGACTTTTTTCTTGAAAAGAATGTGCATGGTGCAGCTTATTGGTATTGCAGTCTATATATGTCAGTTTGGTCATATATGTTAGTTAACTATGATGCTCAAATGTTTTTACTAAATTTTTGCCCAAGAGTGATATGTTAAAAGTCTCAAAATATGATTGTGAATGTGTCTATTTTTCCATTTAGTTTTTTCAGTGTTTGATCACATAATTTTAAGTCTTTTATGTCTTCCTGTTTTATTACTTCTTATGAAAGAATACACTGCATTTCTAGCAATATTTCTTTCATCAAATCCAATTTTTTATGAGATGTACATTACTGCAGTATATTTTTGGTTAGTTTTGTGTATTATATATTTTCTGTCAGTTTACTTTCAAGCTTTGTATTTTACATATTATATTTTAAAGGTTTATATTGTAGTACAGAGTTAGATTTTTTAAAGGTCTAGATTCAGGAGGTGCACACATACATTTGCTACGTGGACATGTTGTGGAGTGGTGGGGTGGGGTCTTGGGTGGCCCATTCCCCAGAAAGGGAACATTAAGTCCCATAGGTAATTTACAAATCCTAACCCCTCTCCCTCTCCCCACTGCTTGGTGTCCTCAGGCTCGGTGTCCCCAGGGTCTGTTATTTCCATCTTTGTGACCCTGTAGCTCCCACACATGAGTAAGAATGTGTGATGTTTGGTTTTCCGATTCTGAGTCAGTTCACTTAGGCTGATGATCTACAGCTTCAAAGGATATGATTTCATTCTTTTTATTGCTGCATAATATTCCATGGGTTTTTGCCATTTTTACCCAATCTAACAGTCCTGGATTTTTACCAGGAATAGTTAATCAACTTACATTTAACACAGGCATATTTACTGACGTATGTATCTTTATGTCTACTCTTTTACTATTGGTATTCTATATGATCTACATAATTTATTTTTTACAAGTGGCATTTTAAATTAATATAGTATTTAACTCTGCTAACTTTTTAAGTTTATTATCCATTTTTTTTTAATGTGGGAAGACTACATTGAATTAGTAACTAAAGTCATTAGTTCATGAATCAGTGTCTCGAGTACAGAATTTCTGACTCCAAGTCTCTGACTTTTCTCCCTTATTTTTTATTCCTTTAGAGTGTGTTCCTGGTTACTGTGCTATAATGTCATGCATTGCTTTTGCTCTCTAAGTCTTTTAACATTTTGTCCCTTAAAAGCTTAAAAGAGGAAGGAAAGAAACCAAAGTCAAACAATAAAAAACACTTTCCTTTCTCTATGTTAAAGAATGCATTTTGGAAGTGAGACTTCAAATTTTTGATTAAAATTAAAATGTATCACATGCATGCATATTAATCTAAGATGTGATTTAAGGCGAACACCACAAATTATTATGTCTGGTAACAAAGCAGAGGAATTCTGTGTACATGCATGTGTGCATGTGTGTGTCAAGAGATACTGCTATCCCTTGGGTTCTTCAACATCAATTCCACCATTAGGTTTTAAGCACTTTCAACTATGGCATTCTTAAGTCTTAAATGTGAAGGTCTTGATTATAAAGCCATTGCATGGAAAGAAACACACTAATAGTTATGTGTTGTTAGTTAGTTCGAGGTTACTTTAATACAACCTAAGAGGATTGTGGGGTCTGTAGGAATAGTGTGCAGAATGTGCACACATCCAGATATGGGTAAGAAAGTAGTTGATCTTCTTTGGATCGATATTTCATTTACTCTCAAGTACATCTGGAGATCCCAGGCAGGTGTCAGTTGTCTATCTCCGTGGAATCCATGTCTGACCTGAGCTCAGTAGGTATGAGTTCATGACTGTAGACTCTTCCCACGCTGAAGTTCACTGCCATGGATGCCTTACTGACCACAGCTATTCCAAGCGGGAGAAAGGGCATATCTGCAACAGAGTGAGATATATGCAGTGAAATCTCTTGTATGCAAAGAGCTGCGGTTCAACTTCAGTACTTGAGATGATTTGGGGCAGAGCAGATTTATTCCAAGAACATACAACTATTAAAAGAAATCCTGCTAACTTAGCATTTGCTTTTAGCTGGGTGACTTAAATAATTAAATATTTAAGGCCCAGCACTAATAAGCCAAATACATATGCTTGATTTATTGGATTTGAAACTTTGCATCCAAGCCCATGCGGTCCACCTCAGCTGACTCACGCATGGCTTGCTCCATTCTTGTTTATGACCCGCTAGGCCCCTGAACCAATCTGGTCTCAACAATGCTGACAGACTAAGCTAAAAAAATTCATAGTTAAAGTAATGAAATATGAATCTATGAAATAAATTTTACATTCTAATAAATTCTATGAAATACATTTATGAAATAGTGATTTCTACCATTTAAAAAAGTGTATTGCCAAAAGTCATGCTCCTAACAAACAGCTTATTTTGTGTTTAAATCCAAATCTGTGTAACTCTCCAGATTGCACACTAAAGTTCTGTGTCAAGCTCTGCAGTACTGCATCAACCCAACAACAAAATATAATCCCATTAAAAAGTGGGCAAAAGATATGAATGAATATTTTTCAAAAGAAGACATACAAATGACCATCAAGCATATGAAAAAATGCTCAGAACCACTAAGCATCAGAGATATGCAAATTAAAGCCACAATGAGATATCATCTTACCCCAGTCAGAATGGCTGTTATTAAAAAGTTTAAAAAATAACAGATGTTGGCGAGGATGCAGAGAAAAGTGAGCACATCACAGTTGGTGGGAACGTAAATTAATCCCTATGGAAAACAGGGATTTCTTAAGGAACGAAAACTCTAGCTATCATTTGACAGCAGTCTTACATTTGGGTACCGATCCAAAGGCAAATAAATCATTACATCAACAGGATATCTGCACTTATATGTTTATCACAACATTTTCACAATAGCCAAGATGTGGAATCAGCCTAAGTATCCGTCAGCAGAGAACTGGATGCATAAAATGTGGTATACACACAGAATATAATGCTCTTCAGCCATGAAAAACAAAATCATATCTTTTGTAGCCATATGGATGGAACTTGAGGCCATTATCTTAAGTTAACCAACTCAGACATGGAGACTCACTGCATATTCCCTTCTATATGTGGGAAATAGACAATGTGCCCAAGTGGATATTGAATGTAAAATGATAGACAAGGGAGACTTGGAAGGGCTGGGGAGCTGGAGGGAGTGGAAGAGAAACTTCTCAATGGGTACAAGGTAAGTTATTTGAGTGGTGGATACCTTGAAAGCCCCAAATTGTTTAAAAGGCAAATAAAAGAGTTTCTGTTTGTTTTGTTCATGTTCATATAACCAATGGAATATGTAACCCCTAATTCAATTTAACTCCCCACACTCAAAATTATTCATCAATATGTTTATAACTGTTATACGAGAGGAGTCCCCCAAAACAGAATTTATTCATAAAAAATCGTGTACTTATTCCTACATATTTAAGCTTCAGTCACCTTCCAAGTACTCTCTGTTTGATGCAAGACACCTATCAAGATGCTTTTTCCACTGCTCAAAACAGTATTTGACGTCTTTCATTTTGATGCCTTTTAGTATTCTGCCATTTTTGTTTCACCTCTTCCACATTGGCAAAATGTTTCCCTTTGTGGACTTTTTTCATGCAGGAAAACAACAACAAAAAAAGTTTTTCAGGACAAACTCAGGTGAATAGGGAGGGTGGACCATCAAAAATTGCTGAACATTCAGCATGGTGTGGGCAGGTGTGTTGTCGCAGTGGAAGAACCTGTTTGCCACAACTCGGACGTTTCTTTCACAGACTGTGATGCAACCTTCTCAAAACTTCCAGATCAAAACTTTGGCTGACCATTGGATCCAGAGGAACATATTCCAAGTGTCCCACAAGAGGCCTGCCCTCCAAAAGATAATTCTGGTTTTTTGAGTCCTCCCTTGTATTAGATGCTTCCTCATTTGTTAAATATAAATAGGGACTATTGATTACATTGCAAATGAGAAATAATACCTGTCTCAAGACAACTTATGTTCCATATTAAAATGCAGAACAACACATCCATGATTAGCTGAGATCGAAAAACCAACAGAATTTCGGAACCAGAGACAGTATTCATCAGACATCTGTAAAAAGGATTGAAATATAGAATACAAAAGCAAGACAATGGCTATTGAGATGGAAATCACGCCCTCTTTTAAGCTAACGGAGGTCCTCATAACAAGGATTGATGTTCTCTAGAGGGCAGGAGCTGAAACCGCTAAGGAGACCTGGCCACAGCCAGAAACACCAAGAAAACAAGGAGGTTCTCTTCCCTGTGCCTTAAAGTTTTCTGCTGACGACATACTTATTGAAATTGTCCAGAATCCAGGGGTAATTGAGAATGCAAAATGTTTTTCTGGATCGGAGCAGCACCTGGTTCTGAGACTGTAAGCAAGCGTGAAGGGAGGCGTAGAAGATTTTAAACATGCTTTACACCATGAACTTCCACAGCAGCGATTACACACATGCAACATTTGAATCTAAAAACCCTGTCTCTGAGGCCAGAAACACATAAACACCCACAGAGACATATCATACATCCTTGGCTTTAGTTCTACAGTTTCATTAATCTTTCTTTTCCAGTATAGATGCTCTTCTGCCAGGATACCAAAAGTAATATGTCTTGTGATTCCCTGATTTAAATCTTCCTCTTTTCCTGAGACTCTGAATATGCATCTGGGGGTGACACATTTCCTTCCGAAGGGCCCATAGCATACCTCTCGTGCCCCATGGCACGTCAAAATCAACACCATCCACAGAAAAATCCAAGATGAGCAATAGTTATCATCCTTCTTGCTTCTTTCACATTCACTCCTACAATTGTGTAGTTTTGCTGCATTTTTGTCTCACCCAGGAAATATCCATTATCCTTCAAACAGCATACAGTCAACCTTTTAAATAATTTCCCCAAAACATGCATACACTTCCAGTTTGGCATTTACCAGGCTTAAAGCACATGCGTAAGCCTCTTCCTCAGCAGAGAGTGGGATTTCCAGGGTTGCATCTCGTACCTATTTTCTTTTAACTTGAGCTACTAGCTTCCGTCCCCATCTGCCTCACAATTTGTGGAAGAAATGTCCCAAGCTGTGGCAAATGAATGATTGGTTTCTCCACTATGGCAAAGTGTCTGCTCACACCGCAAATCATGTGACTGAAAAGAGCATGACCCCTATTGTCCCGCTCGCTCTAAAGCACGGCATGGAATAGATGATTGATGTATTCCTATCAATATTCCAAGACTGCCATATTTTTCTGTTATTTTCTTTCATTAGAGACATGAAAATATTTGAATCTTTCTGAGGGATTAGCCTCTGATGTAAAAGTGTCACTATCAAGAGATAAACTTTCCATGGCAGTTGGCAATCTACCAGAAAATGTTAGAAAGTTTGTCACTGGCTTGAAAAACCTCTCATCCTGGTCATTCAAGAATGACCAAACCTCACCTTGAGGGACACAAATGCTGATTAGCGTGGAACTTCCGGTCAACAGGAGGACGGATGCTAGTGACCCCGTGCGCCTGAGCTGTTTCATGACATAAAAAGAAAGAAGCTTGCTGGGGATGTCCACCGCTCCAAGGAGCGCTTGAGACACAAACACATCCGTACCCGAGTTTCTAAATCCAACATCAAGTCACAGAGGAAGAAGGATGATGAGAATCTGTAAACTTACAGGCAGATTAGAGACCAGTGAGGACCTACCAGATGCAGCCTCATACCTTGCGTTTTATCCTCCTATTGTTAGAGATTTTAAAGTATCTAGCTACAGATATCCAAACTTAAGTTACAGATCTAATAATCCCATGGAAGAAAGAGAAATATGAGAACCCTAAAACATGAGATGGGAATGTAGAAACATATGTTCCCAAATATTTGGGCTCAGGAAGCCTCTGTAGGTAGGAGCTGCATGGAAAATCTGGGAGTGTGGGAACTTTATCTGTTCATTTGTCTGGAGACCCCTGGTATTCTCTGCATGTTTGTGTCCCTTGGAAATCACAGATTTTGTTCCACTTTTAATTTTTACGATCTGTGTCGCTGGCTTCTGCTGCGTATCTGCTTCCCAGTTTCCTGATTCATAGAATGGGTGTAATTATATCACGTTTCTCCCAGAGATCTGAGGATTAAAGACAACATAGCCTGCAGAGCAGGGCCCAGAATCTCGTCATTGCTGAGTACCCATGCCCATCATTACTGTGCATAATATAATCATGGAAATATAAATGCGCAGTATTTTCCCCTGAACCTCTATTTATCTGTTTAAAATAGTGAAATGCTTTTATAAACAGATTGTAGGTATAAAAACATTAATAATGCAACATAACATGGACTTGGAAATGACTCTCATTCTAAATAGTTTTTCTATTTGTTGTTTTTTTTTTTTGAGTTGGAGTCTCTCTGTCGCCCAGACTGGCACACTCCCGGCCACCGCAGCCTCGACCTGCTGGGCTCCGGCCATCCTTCCGCCTCAGCCTTCCGAGTAGCTGGAACTACAGGCGGGCGCTACCACACCTGGCTAATTTTTTTGATTTATTATAGAGATGAGGTCTCGTCAAGTTGCCCAGGTGGGTCTCGAACCGCGGGCTCAGGCAATTCACTCACCTCGGCCTCCCAAAGCGCGGGATTACAGGTTGAACCACCGAGCCTCGCTTCCATTTTTCTTTCCCAAGAAATTATTTTTACCATCTGCATTGGTTTGTGTATTACATATTTTACAGAGGTTACCTATGGGTATGGTTTTCTATTGACCATGATTTCATACATATGTGATTTAAAAAAAATAAATACAGGCATGTATATATGTTATATATATATTTATATATATTACTATGTATCTTCTTTTCCTTTACATATATATGCTTGTATACATACACAACAGAGTCAGTATACTGTCTCTTGAATATAATTTGTTTAATTATAATCCTCATTTAGCACACACAGCAATGATTGCTTTATTATTTAATTATTGCTTATGAACTAGCTTTTCTTATTTATATATATTCCAATTGTCATGTCTTAATAGAATAATGAGCATTTTTAATTAGTCATTCAATCCAGATTGCATTCCATGGGCATTTGGCTGTTTGTATGTCTTCTCATTCTCATGGGGTTACAGATATTTTTATCCATGTCTTTTGGTACATATGTAATCAAATGGATTTTCCTGTGTTTTAGATTATCACCCTATTGCTTGACTGGATTTTCAGTCATTATAAAAGAGTACTTTTAAAAGCAAAGTTTCAGCCGGGCTCGGTGGCTCAGCCTGTAATCTCACACCTTTGGGAGGCTGAGGTGAGTGGATTGCCTGAGCCTGCGGGTTCGAGTCCCGCCTGGGCAACTTCGTGAGACCTCATTTCTACAATAAATCAAAAATCAGCTGGGCGTGGTAGCGTGCACCTGTAGTTCCAGCTACTTGGAAGGCTGAGGCGGAAGGATTGCCGGAGCCAGCAGGTTGAGGCTGCGGTGGCCGGGAGCGGCCACTGCACTCCAGTCTGGGCGACAGAGTGAGACTCCACTCAAAAAAAAAAAAAAAAAGCGAAATTTCAAAAGTACTATAGAAAAAGAACTGGAAACGGCATGTAAACTCCCATGATTGCATGGGGAATATGTGAGCTGTGTAAACATACAGCCCTCCTTGTGCTAAAGATATTTCCTGTAATTAAAAATGAGAGGAAATGTGGGGTCTTGGGTTGTAGGAGTGCAAACGTTGGCAAAGTAAGATGCAAATGCATGCTTTCATCGTTTGTCTTGTGATTTGGGTGGAAGTCACAAGACCCACAATTCACAGCTTCAGGGCGTGTCATACATTCTCAGGGTTGCGCCAGGGTCACATCTTTCCCGTTTCAACCCTTGCTCACCCTGCCGTGGAAATGTCCACCACCGTTCCCTGGAAATCCACGGATTTGCTTTCTTCTATGGATTCGTCTATTCTGAATACTTCATAAGAAAGAAGCTACACCATTGGTGGCCTTTGGATCTGGCCACTTGGACTCAGCTCGGCATTTTCAAGGTCCATGCCAGTCGCAGCACAGGGCGGCACTCCATCTTCTTCTGTGGCTGAGGGCGCTCTACCATATGCTTGCATCCTGTCTTGTTCATCATTCACTTTGGATGGAGATTTGCGCTGTTTGCGCCTTTGGGCTCTTGCCGGTCGTGCGGCTATGCGTATTTGCAAAACACTAACTTCTTAAATACCTGATTTCACTTCTTCTAGGTACGCAGGCGGGCTTGGAGGGGCCGGATCCTGTGGGAAATCTGCCTGGCTTTGGGAGGAACTGCCAGACCCTGTCCATGGCTGTCGCACCACTGACATTCCCTTCCTACCTGCTGCATGGGTTCCTGTTTCTCCACCTCTTCATCAGCCCTTGTGATTTGTCAAATGTTATGATTGGCATTCTAGAGGGTGTGAATGGCATCTTGTTTTGGTTCTGATTTGCGTGGATGAACTATGGTGTTGAAGATCTTTTCATGTGTATATTGGCCATTTGCACATCTTCTCTGAAGAAATGCCTGTTTAACTCCTTTGCTCATTTTAAAAATTAGGGTGTTTTTGTTGTTAAGTTTTAGAAGATTTTAAAAAAAAATATTCTGAATACTAAATCCTTACCAGATATACAATTTTCAAATATTTTCTCCCATGCTGTGTGGTTTCTCTCTTTTTACATAATGTACTTTGGTGCCCCGAAGTTTTCATTTCTATAAAGTCCCAATTTTTTTTCACTTCTCATGACTTTATGTGAAATCTAAAAATTCCTTGTTAAATCTGAAGTCACATAGATTTACCTTGATGTTTTCTTCTAATAGTTTTATAGTTTAAACTTTTAGTTTTCTATTTATATGAAAGCTTAAACTATAAGCTGATTGGCTCACTTTGGATAAGACCCAACTTCATTCTTCTGCACGTGGAAACACCTTGTCCTTTGAAAGGACACTAGTTTTCCCCTATTGAATGGTTCTGGCGCTATTGCTAAAAATCAACTAGCCACAGATGTATAATTTATTTCTAAACTTTTAATTCTATTCCATTAGTCTGTGGGTGTACGCTTATGGCAGTACCATACTGTTTTGATTCCTGTAATTTTGTTGTAAGTTTTGGAATTGGGAAGTGAGTCATTCAACTTTGTTTTTCTTTTTCAAGGTTGTTTTGGCTATCCAGGTCCCACTACAATTCTATATGAGTTTAAGGATTTGCTTTTATTTTTCTTACTTTTTTATTTTTACTTTTTTTAGGGCTGAGGTCTTGCTCTGGCACCCAGGCTGGAGTTCAGTGGTGCTACTACCATAGCTCACTGTAACCTTAAACTCCTGGGCTCAAGTAATCTACCTGCCTTAGTCTTCTGGGTGGCTAGGGCCACAGGTGTGCACCACCACACTCAGCTCATTGTCTTTATTTTTTGTAGAGACAGAGTCTTGCTGTGCTGCCCAGGTTGGTCTTGAATTCCCAGCCTCAAGCAACTCCCTTGCTTCAGCCACCCAGAGCTCTGGGCTCACAGGCATGAGCCTCCCTGCCAGGCCTACGAGCTGCTTTTCCAGTTTTTTTCAAAAAGGCTGTTGGTGTTTTAATGGGGATTGAATTAAATCTGTAGATTTCTTCATGTGCTATTGACTTCTTAACAGTATTGTGTCTTCCAGTGCATGAACATGGGCTGCTTTCTGTGTGTTTAGACTTTTTTGTAGTTTCTTAGAAAAATTGTAATTTTCAGTGTACAAATCTTTAATCACCTTAGCCAAATTTATTCCTAGGCATTTAATTCTTTTTTGTTGTTGTTTTTGCTTTTTGTTTTTTGAGTTGGAGTCTCACTCCGTTGCCCAGACGGGAGTGCAGTGGCCGCTCCTGGCCACCTAAGCCTCGACCCGCCGCGCTCTGGCGATCCTGCCGCCTCATCCTTCCAAGTAGCTGGAACTACAGGTGCGCGCTACCACACCTGGCTAATTTTTTGTTTTATTATAGAGATGAGGTCTCGCCAAGTTGCCCAGGTGGGTCTCAAACCCGTGGGCTCAGGCAATCCAGTCACCTTGGCCTCCCAAGGCGTGGGATTACAGGCTGAGCCACCAAGCCTGGCTTGTATTTAATTCTTTTAGATACTATTACAAAGAAATTGCTTTTTAAAATCCCTTTACTGTTGAAATTTGAGGGTTCATTTTATATTCTAGAGACTAATCTTTTGCCAGATATGTGGTTTGCAAATATAGTCTCCCAGGAAACATATGGGGAAATTTTCATGACCTTGAAGTAGTCAATGATCTCTTGGATATGACACCAGAAAACTACAAAAGACAAAAATAGATAAAATAAGCTTTAAAATAAAAAAAAATTGTGTGCTTTATAGGACACTGTTAAGAAAAATTTTAAAAACCCACAAAACGGGAGATACATCTACAAAACACATATCTGATAAGAGTCTTGTGTCCAGAATACATAAAGACATCTAAAACTCAATAATAAGAATAGTTACACAATTTTTAAATGGGCAAAGAATACAAATAGAAATTACTCTAAAGGGATATGCAAATGCTGAATAAGCACTAAAAAATGTCCAACATCACTAGCCATTAAAGAAACACAAATTAGGCCATAATGAGATACTATTTCATAACTACTAGCATGGCTTTATCAAAAAAGGCAAACAATAATAAGTGTTATCAAACACGTGAAGAAATTGAAACCATGCACACTTATGCTGAGAATGTGAATGGTGCAGTTGGGATTTCTGTAGGCACTTTCCTGAATACGTACATGGATTTGGGAGTATTGCCATCCTGAAAGTGTTAGTCTTTTAAAAATTTAATTTAATTTAATTTAATTTAATTTAATTTAATTTGTTTTTTGAGTTGTTTCCATTGCTCAGGCTGGAGTGCCGTGGCACACTCATGGCCACCCCAGTGTTGACCCGCTGGGCTCCAGTGATCTTTCCCCCTCAGCCTTTCAGGTAGCCAGAACTATAGGCATGCGCTACCACACCTGGTTAATTTTTGATTTATTGTAGAGATGAGGTCTCGCTAAGTTGCCCGGGCTGGTCTCGAACCTGCAGACTCAGGCAATCCACTTGCCTCGGCCTCCCAAAGTGCTGGGAGTAAAGGCTGAGCCACCAAGCTTGACCAGTATTAGTCTTGAGGTCTTTGATCATGAGACGTCTTCCCATTTTTTCCATTTGATTTCTGTGGACAGTGTTTTGTAGTTCCCAGAGTAGACATTTTGCACTTCTTTTGTTGAATTTATTCTTAAGCATGCTAATGCTATTGCAAATGAAATTGTTTTCTGAATTTCACTTTTGTGTTTTTCATTGCCTCACAAATAAATTAAAATTTATTTGTTAATTACATGTTTTATCTTGTAACCTTCCTGAACTAGTCTAGTAGTTGTAATTGCGTGTGTGTGTGTGTGTGTGTGTGTGTGTGTGTGTGTGCAGATTCACTAGGAACTGATACCTACAAACTCATGTCATCTGCACACGAAGACAGCTTTAGCCCCATCTTTGCAATCTAGATGTAGCTATTTCAGTTTCTCGCCTCGTTTCTGTGACTAGCACCCCGATTCAATGTTGAATAGAAATGGTCAGTGTGAACATTCTCATCTGGTTCCTGATTTTCCCAGCAAAACTTTTAGTTTTGCACCAGGAGGAGCGACGCTAACTCCGTGTATTTCATGTATGTCCTTATTTAACATATCAAAGAAGTTTCCCTCTGTTCTTATTTTGTTCAATGTTTGTATCATGAAGGGTTGTTACTTTTTCCGCACCTATTAGAGTGAACACATGCTTTGTTTTTTTTTCTCTGTTCTAATGAGGTGTATTATCTTTATTGATTTTTCAGATGTTAAACTATCCATGCATTCCTCTTGGTCATGGTGTATAATCTTTTTTTATATGCTGCTTAATTTGATTTTCTAATATTTTGTTGAGGATGTTTACCTGTAAATTCATAAGGTTTATCAGTCAATGTTTTTCTTTTCTTGTGACATCTTTGTCTGACTTTGGTATCAGGGCGATAATTGCCTCATAGGCTAGTTTGGAAAGTGCTCCTTCTTCTAGTTTATATAAGAGTTTGTTAATAATTGGTATTAACTCTTCCTTAAAGGTTTGGTAGAATTCACCAGTGAAGCAGCTAGGTCTGGGCGTTCCTTTGAGTGTAGATTTTGTTTTTTAATTACTAATTCAGTCTTTTTATCTGTTATAGGTTTATTCAGATGTTTTATTTTACCTTAATTCAGTTTCAGTATTTTGTCTTTTTCTAGGAATTTGCCTATTTCTTTTACATTTGCATTATCTACCTTATTACTATTCAGTTATTAGTAGCATGCATGTAAAGTTATCTTTAACTTCTGTAAGGGTTTTACTAATATCATTCCTAATTTTAGTAACTTGATTCTTCTCTCTCTCTCTCTCTCTCTGCACCTTGAATATTTAATCCCACTGCTTTCTGGTCTCTGTTGTTTCTAATGGGAAGTAAACTGTTGATCTTATTGGTGTACTCTTGTACGTGATGAGTCATTTTTTAAATTTGTTGACTTTTGGAGAATTGGTCTTGGTCTTTATCTTTCAGCATTTTTACTATGATGTGTCTGTGGATTTTTTGAATACATCTCATTTGGGTTTTCTTTAAATCTTCTTGGATAGGATCATCTACTCTTTAAGACCTAACTATACTATCATACTTTATTTTTTCACAACATCTATCTCAACCCCCAAACAGTATGTGCATATATGCACATATCCATATCCATATAGATGGATATATACCTTTTCTTAAAATGTATTTTTCCATGGCAGAAAACCCTTTGTATTATACAGAGTTTATCAAGAGGACTTCCTATATTGCTGATTGAAGCATTGGTGCTCAATAAATTCTGGTTGTATATCAATTAGTTTATTCTGCTCTCTGAATTCTATGAGGTTCATAGTATTACCTCAACTGTACTGTGTTGGGCTCATGGGGGGTTTTCCATAGTAATTCAAGTCAATCTCTAATCCTTTAAATTTATATAACATTCATTTTGTGTCAATATAAATGTAATTCATCTTGTTTTTTTCTCTCCCTATATCTTGTATATGTATTTTGTCTCCTTGATATCACTCACAGCTCACAACTGATGCTGCCAACTTATCTTTGAAGTTTAAGGAATACGAAGTTGAAATACAAACCGCAGAAATAAGTGGCAGCCGGTTGTCCTGCGTATGGTGGAGTTGGCAAAGATCTCCAAGGTCTTGGAGTGGCATGAGAGCGAGGTCAGCTCCTCCCCCGTTGTGGACCTCAAAACCTTTCCGAAAGAAGAAGAGTGGCCCGCGTGCAGTGTGGGGACAGGAGCTTGAGACAGAACACCAGGGCTGCACCCAGCGAGCAGTGTTCAGGTCTCTGTGTCCCATCGCGACCTTGTTCCATACCGGCTTAGTTAGCTTCCCCTCGGCACCTGTTTCAATACTTTGCATGACAATTTGCAGTGACAGTATTCTCGTTGAATATTGAGAAATCAATATTCTATAAGATACAGTGCTATTATTAATGCCAAACTCAATTTATAAGATGTGATATAAACCTCAGTTTAAAAAAAAGCAAATTCAAATAGACACTTTTAAATCCATAAGCATCTCCTGTCAGTAGACCCTCGTAGATAAAAGTATCTTATTTATTCACAAATAGTATCTTATTTGCCTTTCCACAATAACAGCTTCCCTTATCCACCTTTACCTTTAATTACGATTTATTGTGTTTACTTCCTCATTTTGTTCAATTCAAATGCTGTTTATCAAAGAAAATGTGTCTTGTCTACAATAGCACACACTTCCTAGTGCAGGGTAGGTCTTGTCTTCTTCCCTAATTGCATTCTCACCCTCGACCTAGCACGCAGTTTGACGGTTATGCAAAAACGATTGTAGGTGAAGATAGACCTATTTTTTGAATTCCATCTAATGAGGCCATGTCATCCATTATATCTAAATTTGTCACTTGTCATCATAGAGAATAGTTACCAAAAGTTTGCTTTAATCCAAATTTTAGGCTTTCCGCATTGCCAGTCGCCTCATGATGCTAAAAACAAAACAAGAACAAAACAAAACAAACAAACAGAAAACCAGGAAGCTCAGTGTAAACATGACCTCTTTTTTGTGCTCTCAGATCACAGTGCCTCAAGTATGAACGGGATGTTTAATGAAATTTGTATTTCCACGTTTTGAAAACCAGTTGTCAGTCAGCAGTCTATGATTCTGAGGGATTATCATGTTGGTTGTGAAGGAGATAGTTATCTTTTAGTGTGGTGACAAGGGCAATTGTGGGCAGGTTTTTCTAAATAAGAAGTCAGTGGGAAAAAAAACCAGGTCAAAGCTCTACTAACATGGTCTGATAGATTTGGCTTGGTCAGAGCCAGCACCATGTTGCCACCCGTCGGGAAATTTCTAAGCATGTTAGACTTCTGAACCTGTTTTTTTTCCTCTTAAGTCTAATTGATGTGGATTTCTGCTGCTGCCTGCCTGGTCATCCCGATGCGACTATCAAGTAGCAATAGCAGAAACACTTTCAACTTTGATGTGACAATTGTTCTACAGATAAAAGAAATTAACATATAAAGTAACTTAATTTACTATTATTGTGTTTATACTTATTTGAGGAAGGAAGATGAATGATGGTGATATTTGTGGCCATTTTACAGTAATTTAGCAGACTAATACGTGGAGTTTTTGTTTTTGTTTTTGTTTTTTTGAGTCGGAGTCTCACTCGGTCACCCAGACTGGAGTGCAGCGGCCGCTCCCGGCCCCCGCAGCCTCGACCCGCTGGGCTCCGGCGGTCCTTCCGCCTCGGCCTTCCGAGGAGCCGGAATTACAGGCATGCGCTACCACGCCCGGCTGATTTTTTGGTTGATTGTAGAGATGAGGTCTCGCTGCCCAGGCGGGTCTCGAACCTGCGGGCTCAGGTCATCCACTCACCTCAGCCTCCCAAAGGCGCGAGATTACAGGCTGAGCCGCCGAGCCCGGCTACGTGGAGTTATTTTTGTTGCCTCAATATTTAGACTGTTTTCAGCATTTCTTATTGTGTTGAAATGAGCAATTCTCTTGAATTCTTTCAGTGCTTGTTCTAACTTTCCAGTTATGAGTAGCCAACGGCCAGACTCCAAAAAGCCACCTGTTGGAATGTGGAAAAAATAGCATATTATAAATATAAATATATTTTCCTGAGAAAATCTTCTTATTATCTGTGACAAAAACAGCACTTTTAGTAATTTTTGCCTGGAGTAAGGCAGAAAGGGTAGACTTTTAAATTGAAAGCCTTTTAAAGAAAATTATTTTGAAAAGGAATCAAAATTTCACACAAAATTTTTCAGCTTTTTTACTATAACTATTACTTTAAAGAACTTTTAAAGATTGCCTGAGCCCAGGGGTTCAGGACCTGCCGGGGCAACTTGGCGAGACCTCATCTCTACAATAAAAATATGAAAAAAGTAGCCAGGTGTGGTAGTGCACGCCTGTAGTTCTGGCTACTTAGAAGGCTGAGACGGAGCCCAGGTCAAGGCTGGGGTGGCTGTGAGTGTGCCACTGCACTCCAGCCTGGGTGATGGCGTGAAACTCTGACTCAAAAAAAAAAAGAGATACCTTGCTAAGTCTACACTCTTTATTCATTAATTTGGGAGGCTGAGGTGAGTGAATTGCCTGAGCCCGCGGGTTCAAGACCCGCCTGGGCAACTTGGCGAGACCTCATCTCTACAATAAATCAAAAAAGTAGCCGGGCATGGTTCCAGCTACTCGGAAGGCTGAGGCGGAAGGATCACCGGAGCCCAGCAGGTCGAGGCTGCGGTGTCCGGGAGCGGCCACTGCACTCCAGTCTGGGCGACAGAGTGAGACTCCAACTCAAAAAAAAAAAAAAAAAAAAAAAAGAAAGGAATGAGAGGCCAGGAGTCTAAGTTAACTTTGGCGTATATTTATATAAACCCCAGTTCCCAGATCCCATAAAGCAACAGTTGTTATAAAAAGCTACCTACCATAGAATAAGAAAGAAGATGAAATACAGGAGAGATATGACCAATTGCAGTGTGTGCCAGTCTCGGAAAGCATAAGCCAGTTCAGTCAGCAGTACTTGGCCAGCGCTTAGAGAAAACGCAAATGCAGTCATGATCGTGGGCTGGGCTTTAAATGGAATCCATTCTATAACTTAAATGAAAATGGAGTTTTAACAGTCATTCACATGAAGATCCCACGGACATCGATACGAACAAAGTAGCAGAAGAGAGGCTGACTTACGGAGTACAGTGGCGTTGCAAATGATGGTGCCCAGGGAGATTGCCATAATCGATCTCAATGCATAGTAGACTGAGCACATTGGGGAGAACAATGAGCAGGTGCTCAGCAAAGCAAAGAGCAGGGTGAAACACAGCAACACGGGCTTCCGGCCAAACCTAGGGAATGGCCGACTGAATTAGCGAAACCTGGGGAAGTTGTTGTACAGGAGGGTGTGGCAGTGTCAATTCCGGGAGGTGCCCACCAGATCCAGGGGCTCCCCCTCCGAGATTTCACAGCATCTGACTCCTTGCTCAATCACTGTGCAGACCTCATTATTTCAGAGTTCTAAAAAAGTTCACCTCCTCCACGTGGTGTGCACCATCCATCCATATGTTATCCTATCACTTACTCTTAAAACTGGAATTCGACCAGTGTCCGATGCACAACATTGCTAATGTCAACTGTTTACCATTTTATCTTTATCTCAGTGTTTCCCCGATATGCTCATGAAGTCCCTACTTTTAGCATGACTCTAGGACCATCTTTGGCCCCCAAGACCAAATCATTTAGGGCTTCCCTATCCTAAGAACACGTTTCAGTACGTCCTTCCTACTTGCCTGCTTATGCTACTATAGTTCACCAGTAATTCCTATGAAGATTTATATATTTTCATATCATTAATGGATCAGAAGACAAGACTCACGTGTCAGCAAAGCATCCACTTACGGGAGTTCCAGTCATGCATGCTGCCAAAAGAATTGCCTGAGAGTATGGCTTGAGTGACCGTGACTCGCAGACTAAATCCCACTGGAAAGATGAACGAGAAACATCATGGTTATAAAGCAAACAAAAACAGAAATGAGAGGCACGTTCAGTCGGATACAGACATGTGCTTTATTTGGCAGGTAATTTAATTTGTTTTGATGTTAAAACAAAAGACTTCCAAAGTAACACATGGTCATTGTATTTAAGAGGGTGTGCTATGAAGTTCAATTATAGGTGAAATCCAGACGGATCCTTCCCTGCCTTTGCTGAGTTTAGGATCGTGTGCAGTAGGAGGACAAGAAACCTTCTGGAAAGGCGGGCCCCGGGACTAAGTATCGGATGCTTTGGAGGCGTATGCTCGGGCAGCTCAACTAGTCTGGGAATTTGGCAAGTCTTCCTGGAAACACTGTCACTAAGGATGAGGATCGCGAGTCAAGATGGAGAAAACCAGGCTTAGGCTTTTATGGGAAGTGAGGAACGACTGGTTGCAGAGAGAGCAGATGAGCCTTTTATGAACAGGATCACGATTCACAGCAAGAAGCTGAAGGAAAAAAAGATAGATTGGGTGGTTGTCAGGACCGAGCACAAGCTCGGGGAGATTGGGAGACCAGAGAATGGAGAAGTCAGTGGAGGTGACAGCTTTGGGCTTATTTTTAAAGACGGCGGGAAACCATTGAATGATCTTAAAGAGAAGGGTTCAGCTTTTTGTCCAGAATGTCATTCTTGCTTTCTTACAGAAAATGGACTTGCATGGAGGCTGCATGCAAAGAGAGACCACTCGGGCACCTGTTTTGGCAATAGAGACAAGACATGTCTGACCTGAAATAGATTGGCAGTGGCTGAGGTTAAAAACTAATATAGTGGTTTTATCTTAAAATGCATAACATTTAGAAACAAACTGAACAGGAAATGAAAAATTTCAAAAGATGGGACCCAGATCTCTGACTCGATCGATGGGATATCCAAATACCCTTTGCCGATCTAGGGATTACCGTGTGGACCGTGTCACCGTGTAAGAAAGGCTTGGAGACTTCCTTCCAGGTGAGGTTTTTGGAATGGGTACTTTTTACTCATTTTTATTAATTTTCCTTTGGTTTCAACCCTAGAGTTTGATGAAAGTATAATTATAACATCTGCTTGTG
The DNA here is from genome assembly GCF_000164805.1 of Carlito syrichta. Lineage (NCBI taxonomy): Eukaryota > Metazoa > Chordata > Mammalia > Primates > Tarsiidae > Carlito > Carlito syrichta. The sequence continues at coordinate 68,338 of NW_007233004.1, read as the reverse complement.
CTGAATAAGAAAATGTATGAATGCATTGGTCAGGTCACGATGGAGCCATGGGTGTAGCCCAATGCCTCCAAAGGTTGCGCATGTTAAATAGGGTATCTTGGAAACAGAAAGACAAAAGTTCTATAGTTCCACCAACTAGGATTGTGTTGCATTAAATGTACCGAAGGAAGTCACTTTGAGGAGAGGGCACATTGAGACCAGACAGGGGCAATCAGAAGAAACAACAAACCTGCCACATGCAATGAAGAGTCAATGCAGAGAGGCACATAAAGTATTCCTTCTATTAAATTTATAGGCGCCTGCCTGTATGGTTTTCTCTTCTGTCAAAAATATTTTTATTTCATTTACACATACTTTTCCCTCAAAATCTGGGGAAAAAAGACTTGCAAAGTTCTAGTCTACCACATGCTGTGAGCAAGTGAAAAATTTATGTGGACTCCTTGTTCTCCTTTTGCTTCCATAAATTCATAGTATCTAAGTGGGTGGATGCACAATGTCTAGATCTGCCCTTTTAAGTTACTACATATTAGTACTTCTCCTGTATTCCTTGAAGCATTATTTTGAAAATCCCATTCTTTTATGGTTATTCTTTAAAAAATTGCAATTCAATGTTTATAAAAATTAAGAAATGTGCACAATATTCTTAGCTTGCAAAATTCAAATTGAGGTTCATTCTAGGTCTGACTGACTCCAAACTTTGACTGCTTGTTTCTGTGTTAGGTAAAAGAAATATTTTGTTTTCTTGAATTTATTTCTTGAGACTTACCCTTGCATTTTGAGATCTCTATCTTACACGTGATGATCTCCTCGCAGGCTTAGCTCAGGTTCAAGCATGTAGATATACCTATTAATTTGTGCCCACGTTCTGTCTCTCATACCTCTGTAACAACTGTAGATGTGAAGACACTGCGGTTGTAAATCCAACCATCTAGGCACGGCTGTGTCTCCAGCTCAGGGGTGTTTACGGATGACTCACTGGAATTTAGGAGTTGCCACTGTGTGTGGCGAAACTGATGGCATTGCTCTGGCTTCTGGTTTGGCCCCGTTGGAATGGAGACCCTCAGGAGGGCTTCCCTGGACAGATTCCTGGTGAGAGCCGTGCCCATGTGGAGTCGTCCAGGAGAGGCACGCGGCAGCGGTGGGCAGGAATGGCAGCTGAGGAGTTCTCAACAAAGTTGCGGGTGGGCATCAGAAGGACGATCAACATAAGGAGGGCTGCAGTGACCGTCTGAAACCTCCCAAGATCGCCCACATGCAGGAGAAGGTCAGAGTAGGCCATGGTATTGGGACGAGGATGACAGGCGGACGCTTGTTTTCGCTTTCCTGGGGAAAAAATCACCCATGGGTAGACGCGAATAACTGAAAACCAAAAACAAAACCTTCAAGCAAATAGATTAAGGATGCAGGTCGAAACACTGTTTCCCTCAGTGTAGAAGATGAAAGTCCTTCTCACATTTCCTTGAAAGTTCTGAGCAAGGAGTGTGGGAGAAGTTTGTAAAAAAAATGATGCTGTGTATAAGAACAAACGGTTCTGCTTCAAAGAACAAATGATGCTTTAAACGATGAAAAGTTCTAGACACGTAACAAATGACCCCAGTGCCAACTACAGGCAATAGTTGCAAGGAGAAAGCTCAGTACTGCCATGGAGTTATCAGTACGAGGTGGATCAGTGAGGCCCGAGATGTATCAAGTCTTTGCTAGTCACAGTGTGCGAGAAAATAGTACATATTTTTTCACTTAATCAGGAAGGACATACTTTAAACAAATGTAAGCATAAATACATACAAGTGGAAAATTCTGGCAAGTTTGAGAATGTAAAATAACACCACGACATGAGAGAGAGAAAAGACAAGGGTGCTTGATTTATATTCACAAGTTAGAAAGAGCGTCTTGTAGAAGAGTGTTATAAACCTGGATGTAAAAGCACATAAAATTTACATGAGGACACCCAGTTGCTTAACCAAGAAGAGCCTGTACGTGGATCCTGGGGCCTTTGGAAAGGGCAATGCCCGTGGGGGTGGAATGAAATAGGAGATGAGAAAGCGGACTCTGCCAGGTGATTGCTCAAGTCATCGAGTTATCAGTATTGAATGAGCGATGCCACGGCTTCAAACTTTAGTTTAAAGGTAGAATTATCAGTACTTAGAATCAAAGTGACCTTTTAAAGGATCAAATAACTTAGAAATAAGAATCTAAGGCAGGACACTGAACGTTCTGGTGCCTATTCCATTAAATTAGGAGCTTTGTGCCAAAGATCGAGATGCCTACAAGGGAGAGACCTACACAAGCAGTGACAAGTGCCCCCTCATGCCATGGAAGTGGCGAAGGTGCAGACGTGGAGAGAGGAGCTGGGATGTCAGCTGAAAAGGTGGCGTGAGCATCTCTGAAGAGTGTCTTCTCCGTCGAAGCCTTCAAGACACTAGCAAATGATCAGAATCCGTTCTTCAGAACTCTAGGAGGTGTCTGAAATCCGTCAGCAATTGAGTGAGCTCCAGGGAGAGCGGCTCTCCCTCCGGAAGGACCGAGAGCTTTGTGCGTACTCACTGACCGCCACCTGATTCCTGTAGTCATTTTCTCTTTCCGGCTCCTGGGTGTCCTTGTAAGTCCACCGCTTTTGAAGATGATCAAAGTGAGTGGCAGGGAAGACGAGGGGCAGAACAGAGGGACACTGATTCTTTTTCCCCTTTCTGAAGAATTTTTCTTGCTTTTTCTGTACAGGGCCCCCTAGAAAGCCTCACTCTCCAGGATGCCGTTATTTTACCTGACTTGAAACTGGCTCCATACACACTGTCTTTTTCCCAATGGGAATTTATCTAGAACAGCCAGAAGCAATTGTTAATGTTGTGATGACTCAAGGTAGTGGTCAGAGCAGAGCACGTTTAAAGGTGAAAGACTGAAAGTTTCACCTTCAGAGCAGGAACGACATGAGGACGTCCACTCTCACCATGTGTTTTGCACATTGTGCCGGAGGATCTAACTATGGCAATCAGTCAAGAAAATAAAATAAAAGGCATCCAGGCTAAATAAATGTAGCAAGTCCGTCTCTATTTGCAGATGATATAATCTTGCATATAAAAAATACTGGGATACCCACACAGCCTATGCAAGTTGAAAGGACTAATAAACAAGTACGGACAAGTTTCAGGACGTAAGAAGGTCAACCTGCAATAACAGACTGTATTTCTTTAAATTTTTCAACGACCAGTCTGAAAACCAAAGTAAGAAAACAACTCACAAAAGCAGCAAAAAGAATAAAATAATTATAAGTTGGACAAAATAGACGCAAGGTGCATATGCTGAAGACTGCAAAATTTTTTTGAAAGAAATGAAAAAAACCTATATAAATAGGAAAGCATAACACTTTCATGGACTGGAAGATTTAATGTTGATCTGACTGCAATACTCTCCAAGTTTACCTACCGAAGTAGATAAGATTTTACCAACAAGTGTCTGACAAAAATCTCAGCTGCCTTTTTTTTTTGCAGAAATTGATAAGCTGATCTTAAGACTCACAGGGAAACACAAAGGACCAGAGTAGCCAAGACAATCTTGGAAAAGAAGAACAAAGTTGAAGGATCCACACGTCCTCATTTCAAGTTTAATACAAAACTTTGATTGTCAAGACAATGTTGTGCTGTCATAGGCTGAACATATGTATCATTGAAATAGAACTTGGTCTAGAAATAAACCCATGTATCTATGGCCCTTGGAGCTTTTACAATGGGGCAAGACAATTCAGTAGGAATAGAACAGTCTTTTTAACAAATAATTCTGGAACAACTGGATATCTGATGCGAAAGAATAAAGATAAATTACTACCCCAAATTATACACCAAAAAAACCCCAAACAGATCAAAGATATGAATGTGAAAACTAATAATTTAGAACACTTAGGAAAAAGAAAAGATGTACATTTTCCTGACCTTGGAGTAGGTAATGCTTTCTTTGATATGACACCAAAGGCATAATTAAAGAGAAAATAGGGCAACCCCTTTGGGTCCCTTCCCACTGTAGGATCTTCTCTGTCCTCTCAATAAAACCTGCTTTCTAAATAAATAAATAAATAGAAAATAAAGTTGGCTTTATCAATACTTTAAAAAAATGCTTTAAAGGACACTATGAGGAAAATAAAAATACACATCACAAAATAAGATTCTTTTGCAAATCATGTATCTTCAAAGGGTGTAGTATCTAGTATATAGGAAAAAAAGAAATTTACAGCTAACAGTAATAACACAAAGAACCCAATTAAAGATTGGGTTGATGATTTGCTCAGACATTACTCAAAGAAGAGAGGCAGGTAGCCAGTGAGCACTTGAAAAGATGCTCAAGATCATTAACTTTTGTAGAAATGCCAATCAAAAGCACCATGAGATTCCACTTCACACCCAGTAAGATGGCTGTAATCGAAGAGACAGTCAATAACAAGTGGCGATAGGCATGTGAGGAAGTTGAAAATTAGACATCGCTGTTGGAAATGGAAAATCGTGCAGCTACTTGAACAGTAGCTCTCCAGTTTTTCAAAATGTTAAACTTAGAGCAACCCTATGACCCGTTATTTCAACTCCTACGTATGAACAAACCTAATTTTAAATGCCTGCACTCTATTTAACAGCAGCATTATAAAATAGCAAAAAAGTGCAAATAATCCAAATGACCAACATTTGATTAATGAATACACAAAACTTGAGATAGTCATACAATAGAATATTATTGAGAATAAAAAAGTACTAATAAATGTTATAATATTGAATCTGAAAATACTATGCTAAGTGAAAAGAACCTATCACAAAAGCATTATATAATTCTATTTATATAAAATATACTAAATTAGCAAATCCACAGAGGCAGAGAGTAAATTAGTTGTTGCCAAGTTATGTGGACAGTGGGAAATGGGGAGGAATTGCTAATGGGTAAAAAGTTTCTTTAGGAATGTGAAAGTGTTTCAAAATTAGATAGTTCTGATGCTTGCAAAACTCTGAAAATATAAGAAAGCCACCAAATTGTTCATGTTAAATAGAAAAATTTAATGGTATGTGAATTATATCACAATACAGCTGCTGTAGAGACATGAGGATACAGATAAACTGAAAATAAAACAAAAATGTACACTTGCACGTTGTTACAAGAAAGTAACAATTTAGTTTGCTTTTACATTGTTGCTAGGAAGTTCAGTTAGTTATGGAAATGGCAAACAAAGCACAGTGATAGTAAACAAATTCTTTTGGGTTGAGGAGGCAGCACACAATCATTAAAATTTTGGTGTGGTGGCTCTAGCCTGTCATCCCAGCACTTCGGGCAGCCGAGGTGAGGGGATTGCCCAAGCCCAGTGGTTTGAGAGCAGCCTGGACAGCTTGGTGAGACCCCGTTTCTACAACAAATCAAAAAATAAGCCGGGCGTGGTAGCGCGCGCCTGTAGTTCCAGCTACTCAGAAGGCTGAGGCGGAAGGATCGCCGGAGCCCAGCAGGGCGAGGCTGCGGTGGCCGGGAGTGTGCCGCTGCACTCCAGCCTGGGCAATGGAGTGAGACCACAACACACACACACACACACACACACACACACACACACACACACACACACACACACACACACAAATTCAGTGTGTTGTAAGTATATCAAATTCAAATGCACTTAACATAGCCTTAAAACAGGTGAAGCAAAAATTATAGGATTATAGCAAAAAATACGTTAACAAAATATACTGTGATCCTGAATAACTTTAACACAGTTTTCTTGGTTATCAACAGTCATGTCAACACAAAATCATATGCAGAGGCACAGAAGAAAAATTTAGCAGAGGAGAGACTGCCAAAGGCAAGGCTTAACAGCGTATCCAAAAGGAAGAATAAAGAGAAAAAACTAGACAATGACTGTGTAACCCATGGGACAGCATAAAACAATCACAAACATAAAATTGTAGTTTCAGTAAAGGAGAGAGCGTGGCAGAAAAAGATATCTGAAGAGCTAATCGCCAAACCCTTTTCTCCAAAATTAATGAGAAAGATATCATTTAAAATACCATAGGCTTCCAAGAATAAATAGAAATTCTTTTAGGAAGTATTTTAACTGAATCATCAACACCAATTTCAAAATATATAGAATGGAGTTACATGGTGTTGAGATGGAAGTTTACAACTCCCAATGCTTCAATTGAGAAAAGAAGACAGGTCTGAAATGGTCACATTCCCCACCTCAATAAGCTAGGGAAAAAAAGATCATATTAAATCCAAGGTAAGCAGAAAGGAAGAGATAGTCAAGGCACTATTTGGAATTCCAGTGCATGCATGTTCACAGATTCCAATTTTATCATGCACTGTATATAAAGAGGTCTCCAGAGTGTCCCTCCATCCAGGCATAAAGTAAACGGTGACATAACTTGAGTTTATAGTTCTGCATTCGTTTTCTATAACTGCGAGACAAGTAGTCACACGAGTACTTGCGTCAAACACTACCCACTTACCCCTGTCCCGTGGGGCTGAAGTCCTATGAAGCTCTGCTGGGTGCTCTGCTCAAGGTCTCATGAAGCTGAAATCCACGTGTCAGCGAGGGCTGTGCTTTCATCTGTGGCTCAGAGTCCTTTTACAAACGGACTTGGCTGCTGGCAGAATTCATTTCCTTATGGCTATGTACATATAGCTCTTGTTTTTCCAAATTCTGCAGATGAGAGCACCTCTGACACTTCAGGTCCCCGACCTCTTGACTCCCTTTGGAAGGGCTCACCTCACTAGGTGATTAGGTTACCCACAGTAATCTCACTTTTAATTAACGAAGAGGCAAGTAATCCGGGACCTTAAACACGTCTGCAAAACTCTCTTCACCTTTTCTGAAAACATAATCTAGTTACAGGAATGATGTCTGTCATCCCTAAGGGTTCACGCCCACTCCACAGCAGGGTAACTGGCAAGGTATGTACCCCAGGGGTCAGGAATCCTGTGGCCATGTCAGCATTCCGCTTACCCACCTTCTTTATGTTCGAGGGTATATAGATTCCTAGATGATGCGGACATTTATCTAGGAAGCACATGAAAAATTTTATTTCAAGAGCTACATAATAAAGTCATATATAGGCACACACATATAGAGCATTCACATAGAAGATGCTATGGTTTAAATATCTGTGTCTCCCCAAAGTTTGTATGTGGAAGTTTTAAACTCCAAGGTGATGAAATTGGGGGGGGGATCTTTGAGAGATGACTAGATCATGAGGGTGGGCCCTCATGAATGGAGTTCGTGCCCTTATAAAAAGGCCACAGAGCGACCACTCCTTTCTCCCACCAAGTGAGGACACGGGGAGATGGTGCTGTCTATGAGCAGAAAGCTGGGCCCTGCCGGGCACTAACCCTTGGTCCTAGTGTCTGGAACTGAGAGAAACAGATGTCTGTTGTCTATAAGCTACCCAGTGTGTGGTATTTTGCTATAGCAGCCCGGGTGGACCAAGACGGCAATTAACTAGTAACCTGACTGGACAGTGTTGGTGAGGGTTAGCACCCGTCTCCACACACCTGTAGTCACAGAGGCTGTGCGGTTGTTAGATGTGGCCGTGAGGACTCATGACGTGGATGCCGGAAATGAACGCAATGGAAAGACATGGGGGCCATGGAATGATGAAAGATGGCCTTCGTGACACTGTCGTTTCATTTTGAAAGTGAAAATATTTGATAACTTAAAGTTGTTTTCAAATAAAAGTACTGTTCAGCACTTATGGTTAAAGAACGTTTTGTTTTGAAAAATACCATATAGCACAAAACGTTAATATATGTCATTGTAAAACCCTAACTTATTTGAGAGAATTATTGAATCTTAAAGGCTCTCCCTAAGATACCGAATTTCCTAAAGAACGTTTGATACTCCAAAGTGAACAAATGATGCTTTTACTAAGAAGGAACCATTTCACCTAAAGACACATACACTTTAATAAACTTTATATATTCATGTCGTTTATAGATTACATTTTCAGAAGTTACTTCAATTACTAGGAGCACTCCAACTTTTATTTCTAAATATATATTTTTGTCTGTGTGAGAATAAGCAAATAAAAACCAAAGCACATGGGCTTTTATCCGTTTCCTCCCAGTGGGCCACAGGTATAATTTTACGTTTCCTTCCTTTGTGATGGCACAGCTGGCAAGGAGAATGGGCAAACAATAATAAAAATGCTGCCTCCCCAGGTGGGACCTCCTCAAATTAATGAGCTTCTGCAAAGCAAAATAAACCATCAAGAGAGCAGAGAGACAGCCCATAGAAATGGGAAAAAATATTTGCCAACTATTTATCTGACATAGGCCTACCATCTAGGATCTACAAGGAACTCAAAAGCACCAAAAGGAAAAAAACAAACAGCCCCCTTAAAAAGTGGGCAAAAGACATGAATAGACATTTCTCAAAAGAAGATATACGGGCAGCCAAAAGACACATGAAAAAGTGCTCAGTCTCACTCACCATCAGAGAAATGCAAATCAAAACCACATTGAGATACCACCTAACCCCTGTAAGGATGGCCATCATTAACAAAACAAACAGCAACAGATGCTGGTGGGGATGTGGAGAAAAAGGAACGCTTCTACACTGCTGGTGGGAATGCAGACTAGTACAACCTCTTTGGAAGACAGTGTAGCAATTTCTGAAAGAACTAGGAATTGACCTTCCATATGACCTAGCAATCCCCCTATTGGGAGTATACCTGGAGGAGCTCAAAATTATTCTACAAAAAAGATATCTGCACACGTATGTTTGTTGCAGCTCTGTTCACAATAGCAAAAACATGGAACCAACCATGTCACCCATCGAAGCTGGACTGGATAAAAAAAATGTGGTACATATACACAATGGAATATTATGCAGCCATAAAGAATGACAAATATATGGACTTTGTAGCAACTTGGATGGATTTGGAGTCGATCACACTCAGTGATTTATCACAGAAACAAAGAACTGAGTTCCATACGTTCTCATTCATAAGGTGACCTTGAACAATTATAATGCTATAAGAGAGTGATTGGCAGTAGTGGAAAATTGTCAGGGGTGGGGGGTGGGACTGGCAGTTGAGGGAAACTGCTAGGGGAGGGAGGGACATACCTCATCAGCAAGGGTACCTGCATAATCAGCGTTTGTAAACCTAACCCTGAATTGTAACCCACGTCTTTATAATAAAAATTAAAATAAATAAATAGAGAAGAAAGGAAGGAAGGAAGGAAGGAAGGAAGGAAGGAAGGAAGGAAGGAAGGAAGGAAGGAAGGAAGGAAGGAAGGAAGAAAATGCTGCCTCCCGAGAAGAGAAATAAGCAAAGCTGCCCTCAGGTGTGGGGACTCCATGAGTGTTGCTTCACCATCACCTGAACGTGAACAGCACGTGTTTTATCTTGTTCCGAATCTCAGAGAAAGGGAGTCCTTCCCGGCATGAGAAAACCTCGGATTCTTGGCCACAAGGTGTGCTAATCCAGCCTCATTTGATCACAGATAGACTGCTTCCCTGTGGATTTAGCCCTTGGCAAAACTGCCCGTGGAGCCTGTTTACTGAGCAGATTGAACTTAATGTGGAGCTGTCAGAAAAGCATTTTTTTAAAATTACATTTAAAAAAATCTCTTAGCCTGAGCTTGTTTTGTTCCCACAGAGCGCCTTCTCTCCCTGCTGCTAGACACAAGGAAATCTCTGGATACAGCCTCACATCTTCACTCAATGTAAATACTTCCTGCCCCACTAACTGTAGGCTGGCCCGCCCATCCCTGAGACATCATTGTCCTTTTTCGGTCTGAAGCTCAGTTTCCCCACTTGCTCCCCTGAGTCTAGCTCCTCTGGGATGGGATGGGCGACTAGAGATGAAGGATAGAGTCCACCCTGCCTAGTGTGGGTCTGGCTTGGGCTCTTGGGACTGCCTGGACTCATAGCCAATGTGACACACGTGTGCTTCTTCCTCACCACTCACAGAGCACCCCGGGCTGGTCCGCCCCTCAATGCAATTATGGACTCCCTGCGGATGTCCTGATTTATCAAATCCTATTCTTGCCAATACAAAGGTGTCAACACTAAACCTAATTGAAAACATTCAGAATTTATCCCATGAATAAAATGGAGCTAAGTTTGCACCCTCTCTCCTTTTCTTCCCTGATCACGTGGGCCAGAGGTTTATCAAGTTTATTGATCTTCAGGAGAAAAAAAATGCCTTAAGTTATTTTTCTCTATTGCTTTTCTGCTTTCTGTATTATGGATTTCCACCATGATCATTGTTTTCTTTTTCTACTTACCTACGTCTAATGTCCTGGTTTTTTTTTTAAAGGCAAAACCTGACGTCATTAATGTGGATCTTTTTTGACATGGGTGTTTAGTGCTGTAAATTTTACTTTGAGTGGTATTTTAGCTGCACCAAACATGTTGTGTTGTATTTTCATGTTAGTCTTTACTCTTTTTTTGAGATGGAGTCTCACTGTCGCCCAGACTGGAGTGCAGTGGCTACTCCCGGCCATTGCGGCCTCAACCTTCTGGGTTCCGGCTATCCTTCCACCTCAGCCTTCCAAGTAGCTGGAACTACAGGCATGCGCTACCACACCCGGCTCATTTTTTATTTTATTGTAGAGATGAGGTCTCGCTAAGTTGCCCAAGTGGGTCTCGAACCCGCGGGCTCAGGCAATCCACTCACCTCAGCCTCCCAAAGGTGCGGGATTACAGGCTGAGCCACCGAGCCCGGTTTGTCTTACAGTATTTCAAAACTGCTATGGACTACGGAATAATGGCATGCATTTTTTTTCTCTTTGCAAATTGAAGTGTTTATTGTGCTACCTTGTTCTTCTTTCACCAGTGTAAGAGGTTTGGAAAACTTGGACTTCCAGTCCTTAGGGCTCCTGGTGAAGGAAAGTCCTAAGGAACCTGACTTAGAGACGTCTGTGTTTCAGTCCAAGCTCTTAACTAAGCTTGATGCCTAACAGAATAAGACTTCTGGTTATCTCCCTTTAGGGAATGTTGAACAAAAACAAAGTGAATAGAATATGTGGTGATCAAAGAACTGTAGAAATTACAAATGTGCCCAATTGCTTTGCTGACTCCTATTTTTATATACACGAAGAATTGCATGCTCCTGCCCTTTGAATTGAAGCATGGCCATGTGACTACTTCTACTCAATGAAGTATCTGCATAAGTGAGTATCACACCCAGACACAGGCATTTATTATTACAGCACACTCCATAACTCTCCATAACTTTCCCTGAAAGACTGATAATGATGCTTGCATTGATATAAAATTACCACAGAATCAGAGGTGTCAATAAGTTGAATTACTATATAGGGGGATGCTGTGCTAAGAACAGATTGGAGGGTGAATGTTGTAGGGAAGTTTTTTAGAAAGCTGTGGAAGTAGTGGAAGAGAGAGAAGATAATGGCTGCAGCCAGGGCAGTTTCAGTGTAGGTATTTAGAACTGATCAGATCAGTATATTTGAACTTAGAGTTGATAGAATTTGCTGGTTAATTGGAGGAGGCAAGGATTATGTGAAGATTTATCACTAAAAAACCCCCCCAAAACAGAGAATGATATTGCCATTAATGGGAATCCAAGAGGAGAACATTTAGGTTTGATTAGCGACTCAACTTTGGGAATTACAAACTTGATGTGTCTATTCGAATTTGAGAAGCTGCAAAGCATACGATCGGGTGTGTGTATTGAAAGCTCAGAAGAGTGATCAAAACTGAAGTCAGACATTTTATTAGAATTTAATTGACCTATGGAATGAGTTTAGGCAGAAAGAAAAGATTTTCGAGAACTAAGTGTTGATAAGGATACTATAAAATTCAGAGATAAAAGAGATGACAGGAAAAGGCAGAGGAGGTTGAGAAGGAGTGGACAGTAAGGGAGGAGGAAAGCTAGGGGTGATGCCCTGAAGGCCAAGGGGATGTGTTTGAAGAAGAAGGATCGACCTTTGTCAAGTTCCGACTTCAAATGCAATCACAGGAGAGCTAAGTATGACCCCCGGACCTCACAGCTTGAGGGTCATGGGGGACCGGGATGACTTTGGACTGAGTTTTACAGCTGAAAATCTGACTGGCGTGGGATCCAGGCAAAATGGGAAAAGAAGACTATGGAATTGTCTGTCAGCATGGGCAGTTCACTGAAAACAAATGGATGCACAAAAAGAAAAATAAATGAAGGTGTGCGTTCAAGAAGAGAGGTGGGCCATGAAATATTTGACATTGGGCAGATAATAGTCTGTTTACACACTGATATGAATGACCTAATAAATCATGAAAGTAGATTATACCATGGCAAATTCATTGAGTAGACATGAGTAAATGGAATCTGGAATCCAAGCTAGTTAAGGGGGTCGTATCACTTGGAAATACTTCGTGAGTAATGGAAGAAAAGGTAAACTTATGGTCACAGATATAAGAAGGTGGAAAGTATTCTTTTAGTAAGAGAAGTTTATTTAGCTGTATGTTGTTTATCCTATCCTTTTAAAACTTCTTCTTGAGATTAAAGAAATAGTTGAGATATTTATAGTGTTAGTTTTTACTTTCACATTTTCAAGTAGGTGGTTTAAAATTGCTTTAGAGTTTTAGCTTGTGACCGACATAGGCAAATCTGCCTCACAGCCATCAAGAGTGTTAGTCTTGCAGGTTGAAACATTATTTAGGCAACTAGAACAAGGCGGATTTTCCCATGATGCCTAAATCCTGCTCTTATGGGGTTTTCCAGGAGGTGTACGCATCAGTATCCATAAGGCAGCGCCTGCTCCTACTCTCTTGGCGTGTGCTTAGAATAGTCTGTTTTCCCAAAGCTGGACCCAAGCCTTCCAGTCGCTGACTCCAATGTTCTTCCCCTCACAGGAGGTACGTGCGGAGACCCTCAAGCAATCAGAAGACATCGTAGATAATTAAAAGTGCCAGGTATATGAATGCACATTGTTCAGAATGATGGAATCTAGATACCAGTGAAATGAAGGATCAAATACACTGGCCATTTAAAAAAAAAATGACCATTTAAATAAACAAATGTTTTTCAAGAAGAAACATAATTCCCTCAAGAGCAGATCCAGACCTCTTTCTTTTTCTTTCTTTCTTTCTTTCTTTCTTTCTTTCTTTCTTTCTTTCTTTCTCTTTCTTTCTTTTTCTTTCTTTCTTTCTTTCTTTCTTTCTCTTTCTTTCTTTCTCTTTCTTTCTTTTTCTTTCTTTCTTTCTTTCTCTTTCTTTCTTTTTCTTTCTTTCTTTCTTTCTTTCTTTCTTTCTTTCTTTCTCTTTCTTTCTTTCTCTTTCTCTCTCTCTCTTTTTCCTGCCTCCCTCCCTCCCTCCCTCCTTCCTTCCTTCCTTCCTTTTTTAAATTCAGGGTCTCTCTCTGTCACTCAAGCTGGAATGCAGAGGCATGATCATGACTCTTCACAGCCTTGTCCCTGCTGGGCTCAGGCAATCCTCCTGCTTCAGCCTCCAGAGTAGCCAGGGCTGCAGGCATATACTACCACATCTGTAGATATGAGGTCTTGCTATTTTGCCAGGCTAGTCTCGAACTCCTGGGTTCAAGTGCTCCTCCTGCCTCAGTCTCCCCAATAGCTGGGATTACACTTGTGAGCCACAGCACCCAACCAAATCCTTCTTTCTGTTCTATTTATTATTTTGGTTAAAGAGTCTCACTCTGTCGCCCAGACTGGAGTGCAGTGGCACGCTCATGGCCACCTCAGCCTTTACTTGCTGGGCTCAGGTGATGCTTCCACCTCAGCCTTCCAAGGAGTTGGAACCACAGGCATGCACCACCATGCCTGGCTAATTTTTTGATTTATTGCAGAGACGAGATCTTGCCAAGTTGCCCAGGCTGGTCTTGAACCCCTGGATTCAGGCAATCCTCTTGTCTCCTCCTCCCAAAGTGTTGGGATTACAGGTGTGAGCCATTGCGCCCAACTCTGTTCTTTCTTTATGGCGTTTTTTTTTCCTCTCTACAATCTCCATTTATCATTTTCTCTCTATGCTTTCTACCTGCTAGCAAATGTCCTGTGGATAATGTAGACATATCTGTTTACAAATGATCGCCTTACTTTACTCCCTGAGGACATCTAATGACTTATTTTTGCCTTAAAAAAATCCCATGCATCTTATCTTGGTCAAAAAAGACCTGCAAAGCCTGGCCCTTGAAACTCAGCAACCTCCCCACTCCCTCTTGCCCACTGTTCTCTGGCAACACTGGTCTGGGACCATGAATGTGGTGTGGCACTGTTGGAAGGATGTTACTGGTTTAGTTATTTGTCAAAGGCAGAATGAATATCAGGTTAATTAAATGGAGAATATGATCTTTGAGGAGCAACCAAGTGGAGATAGAAAAATGTAGGGCGAGTTTTAGTAATTGTGCATAACTCATTTTTCGATTTTTTTCAGTAAATCTCGATTGCCAACTACACGACAGCCTTTGTTTTAAGCATGAGGAAATTAGCAGTCACGGACCTCACTATAATGCTACATAACAGTTAAGAAAAATCAAATACTGATACACACCATTGATGAGTCTCAGATGCACTGTGAGAAAAAAGCCGGCAGAAACTTAGGGATTCTTTTTGGTTTATATGCATTTTAAAAGGTGGATATTGACAGGGACAGGGCTCCGGGGGAGACTTCTGGAGTGACGGAAGTACTCTGTATTGATCCAGTCTGTGGTTACACTGGCGTATACATAGATCAAAGCATTCATGGAGCTATTGTTAAAGGTCTGGGCATCTTGCTGTCTCTAAACTGGACCTCAAAGAAATAGACAGATGTTTTCTAATTTATGGATTAGCAACATTATATAAAAAGCTGGCCACACACTCAGCAGAGTTGTGATTCCAAAGACAGACTGTCCCGTTGGCTCTGGACACACACAAGATACAACTGCCGTAGAAGGGAATTAGACAACATCTAAAATCCACAAACACAGCCGCTATCTGTATTTACGCTTGACCCCTAAACTCACTTCTAGAAGCTGATCATAAACACACACCACTGAACTTGAAATAAAAATGGACAGTGGCATTTATGCCACCCGAAACCGCAAAATATGGAGAGCAATCTAACTTCCGTTATGAGGCTAGAAAACGGTCTAGGTGCACAGCGTCCTTCCTAGAAGTTGAAGAAGATGATGAGAAAATGCCCTAAGAACTCAAGTGGAGTAATCTCCAGAAGACATTAAGTGGAGAAAAGAAGCGGACGACAGACGTACAGGGTTGGGTGTGGTGGCACGTGTCTGTCCTTCCAGCTACTCAGGAGGCTGAGGAAGGAGGGTGGCTTGAGCTCAGGAGTTTGAGTCCAGCCTGCGCAGCGTGGTGACACCACATGTGTGTGCAGACATGTGTGTGTGCGTGTGTGTGTGCAGTTCTGGAAAAAATAAAAGTAGGAATGGTAAGCACCCCTCTTCCCCACAAAACAAATTGATTACTTATGAGGGGAACCAAAACCAAAACCAAAAACAAAACAAAGCAGAACAATCTTTGTGGAGGGCAGATAATACACTCTAAATCTGTGCCTCCAGATTATAGGGTCAATCAGTTTCATCTGGAAGTTCTGAGAAAGTTGCCGCATGATTTGCGGAAGAAACGTCCCGCGTGGTGGCAAACAGGCAACGGGTTCTTCCACCACGACGACACATCTGCTCACACGGCACTGGGTGTTCAGCAGTTTTTGACCCCAAAGAGCATGACCCTTGTGCCCCCCCCTTCACCCGAGCTTGGCCTGAGTGGGTTTTTTGTTTTTTCCAGATGAAAAAAGTCCTCAGAGGGAAGCATTTGGCCAATGGGGAAGTGGTGACACAAAAAACGGCAGAAGCACCGAAAGACATCAACACGAATGAGCTCAAAAACTGTTTTGAGCAGTAGAAAAAGCATCTTGAGGGGTGTCTTCCACCAAACGGGGAGTACTTTGAAGGTGACTGAAGTTGGAGCATGCAAGCATAAATGCACAATTTTAAATAAATAAATTCAGTTTCGGGGGTCCCCCCTGCTATCATAGGTGGGTGGGAATGTGCTGCAAGGGACAGGAAAGACATTTAATTTCTCTGAATGTCTTTTCATGTAATTTTTGCTTCTGAGTCATTTAAAACGTTTTCCTTATTCACTAAATAATATTAAATCCCAATGTATTTACTGATATTATGAGGGCTGACAATTAAGCTCGTGAACTTGACCTAGAAAAAGTGCTCCATACCTCTGGCTGAATGTCACTATGGTCACCTACGAAGTCTTTCCCTTGGAAAGTTATGTACCACCTCTGCCCACTGAAATGGCCGAGAACCGTTCATGCCCCAGGAGCAAAACAGAGCGATGAACACATCGTTCTTGGGTTCTGAACACTAGAATCAAGGCTCATTGAGGAAATGGCTGACTCTAGGAACAGTTAAGGAAAAGTTTGAGGTGAGCTTGGAAATTCTCTAGTCAGGCAGTAAGAAAGTGCTTAACACTGATGGGACAATTTCAAAGGGACACAGCAGCCAACGCTTGAGCACTCCCACGCGTTGAACTGGGGACGATGTGTGCGTGAGCAAACCGCAACAGGAAAGATTTCAATGCATTTGGTTAAAATACGACAGTGCTCTGTATTGATACCCAGATTAGGAAAAGAAAGAGGCCGGGCTCGGTGGTGACTCAGCCTGGCCTCCCAGCACTTTGGGAGGCCGAGGCGAGTGGATTGCCTGAGCCTGCAGGTTTGAGACCCACCTGGGCAACTTGGCGAGACCTCGTCTCTACAATAAATCAAAAAATTAGCCGGGCATGGTAGTGCGTGCCTGTAGTTCCGGCTACTTGACAGGCTGAGGCAGAAGGATCTCGGGAGCCCGGTAGGTCAAGTCTGCGGAGGCTGTGAGTGTGCCACTGCACTCCAGCCTGGGCGATGAAGTGAGACTCCAACTCAAAAAGAAAGAAAGGAGAAAATGGCGTGAAAAGCTTTGATCAGAATAGCTGGTTAGTAAATGCAATTGAAATGGTAGAAATAGAGACTCCATTTTGTGTCCACTATAACAATATCCATTAAGGTAAGAATCAACAATTGATGCTGAAAACACCAGGGGTGACTTTTGGTAACAGAATTTTTGCACAATTTCAAATTATCCCACAGATCAGTCATTGTGAAAGGCGAAAAAAAGCTATAAAATAAGGACATTTGGTCCACACAACCTAGAAGAAGTGATCAAAAGGCATGACCAACCGTGTCTTAAACAAATGTTGCGTGTCCCTGATTTGATGTATTGTGAAAGACGGAGAACTTCCCAGATAGGATTTCTGTGGAGCAGATGCAATGTGAAGATAATCATGAAGGACACGCTATAAACAACAAGCAAAAATAAAAATAAAAATCTGGCCTGGTCCATCAAAAATAGCTTAGAAGATGAATCTAAGTTAAAGTAGACTCTCTGTGTGTGTGTATACACGTGTGTGTGTGGGGGTGTATTTGGAAAGTTTCTGTTGCCATTTAAAAAATTTTGCTCGTCTTTTCTTCTTTGGTGCTTATTCTGCAGTTATTTCGCTTAGTGACTTTTACGTTTCAGTTATTTTATTTTTCATACAAAAACATTCGACTTTGTCCTTTAGAGTGGCTTTTGTTTTTGAAAATGCAGTGTCTACCTTTGACAGTTGTATGTGGTGATAGCAGCTGCTGTGTTGTTTTTCTCTGCTTATTCCACCATCACTGTCATTTCTGTCTTGTCTACTCTGTGGTCGTGTTACCCTTTCCTTCTTCTCAGCCTTTCTGTTAATTTGTGACTGTACACCAGACTCTGTGATTCTACTTTTCTGAGTCTCCAGATTCTGTTTCCTTCCTTTAATAATCTGTGTTCCTGGCAGACCTGCATTACTTCTCACTCAGTTTTACACTCACAGGTTTGATTTTCAGCTTATTACGGTGAGTTCCACAGTGGTCTTTGGCACAGGCTACATGGACTTCACTGCACAGGCCAGGATTTCTCCTGGAGGCCACAACGGCTCCACAAAGACTTGCTGCTTTTTCTGGTGGCAATGAGAGTGCGGTCACTCTCCGTGTGAGCTCTAGAAACCAAGAGTTCACCTCAGCATCTGTGGTTTTCTGTTCAACCTCCTGGAGAACCAGAATTAGGTTAGCATTTGAAAACCCACCATAGTCACAGACTTACACACACACACACACACACACACACACACACACACACACACACACTTCAATAAATACCAAAAAAGCATTTGGCAAAGTCTGTTATTCATTGATGACTGAAATTCCTACTGCACTGTCACTGCATGAGGACTTGTGCAACCCAATAACACACATTGATGAAAAGCCCGCAGCTGGAGGGACGCAGCCCTGCCAAGGACAGGGAGCGCTGAGGTCTGCCTGAACACAGCACTCCACGAAGCCCAGCAAGAGACAGCCTAGGGTGTCCCCGGACTCAGGGAGCATGGCCCTGCCCACCCTGGGATTTTAGATTTCTCACCTTCAAGATGGTAAAAAAATGCATTTCTGTTGCTTTAAGCCCCCAGTCTGTGGTGCTTTGTGACACAGCCCTGGGAAAATAATACATGCAGTGATGGTGAGTTTTGCATTCTTGTGAATATGAAAATAAAATGCACCATAGCAGCAAATTGTGTAACATTTAGTACAACCCAGCAGTGCTCTACAGACTTACAAACACTAACTTGCTTAACTCTCATAAGGATATCACAAGGCAGGTATGATGTAAACATATTTTATATGTTATGTCGCTCAGGCTCAAAGGGCTTATGTGACTTTGTTAAGATCAATTTTTCAGAATTTATGCCAAGAAAATCTATCACTGTTTATTGTTTCTCAGACATTCTTGCAGGTGTTGGAAGCATCATGGGACAGATTGTCTAAATGGAAGGAGACAGGCTGATTGATAAATGGAAGATGATTGATTGATTGGTAACATGTTTGTGTGTATTGTATTATCTCAGATAGCTAAAAATGATAGGGAGAAAGATCATGACATTTTTACCTTGTATGGTAATATACTGAATTCTGTGGTGAGTAATGTTGCTTTCAGAAAGCCTGCTTTTACTTACTATTTATTCTGCATCGGGAAGACAACAGGCTCTACCTGTAAGTCGGGCGGGATGCTCCGTCGTCCTTTATAAAGCACCTCATTCGTTATTGCATTAAGCCCCTGTCGTCAAAGAACTCAGAATCAGTGCAGTCCTGGGCGCAGCAAAAAACGGCCCTCCTCTGTGAGAGATGCACTTCCACGGTTTCGGAACGAAAGCGATCTTCATGGCTGAAAGGCAGTGTTGACTTGTGTAAACCCCTTTGTGGTATTTCACCTTTTTTGACAAAACCATTATTTAGATAAGTATATTTAAACATCTCTTCTCTATTTAAATCTATTTTCACGGATGTTTGTTCAAGGGTTTTTAAAAACTTTTCTTTGACATAGAATGGAGTCAGACAAGCAAATATACAAAATCGAATCGTTGGTGTGGGTTGGGACTCATGAAAGGCCTTTTCTGAAGTCGGCAGCCAGGGACCCTGTGCTCCTGGCAGGCAGATCAGAAGCGAGGGGGAGGGCGGAGTGGCGTGAACCCTCCCTGCTCTGGTGCGGCAGGCTTTGAACTTCCAAAGAGGGACGCGTGTGAGACTCACCTGAGCCCCAAACTGGCCAGAGGCCGCTCCCCTCCCTTCCGCGTCCTCACCTGCATCTTTGGAGCGCAGACGGTGGGGACCAGAGAGGCAGCGGCCCCAGCTGAGACGGCTCTTTCTCAAACAGCGGCAGGCTCCCCCATGGCTCCCCGCTGGACGGTGGCACTGACGTGGGCTTCGGTCAGTAAATGTTCGGAAAGAAAAGAGCCTGAGGTCTGGGTGACCTTTGACGAAAGCAAATGTGATCCCAAGAGGCCCTGATTTGGATCATGCACAGTAAGATTGGAAGCAACGTTGTTTGCGTGATCTAACTCTCAGGGCCCTCACGTTCACCTCCACGGTCATCAGATAATGAATGGCGTGATTCATTGTTGAAGACTAATCTTCTTTACTAGAATGCGGGCTCCCATAAGAATGACTTATTTTTTTCACTGTTATCTCCAGAAACCAGCGTGAAGCCTTGCTTATTAGTAGAATGAGTGAACGAATGAATGAGCACTCTTCTTGAGTTTAAGCTGGGAGTTTCCGGGAAGGGGTGAAAGACGCTGACTTGAAGGTGTGAAAAGGGAGAACAGTTGAATGTAAGCTTTGAAAAGTTCCAGGCAGCCGGGCTCGGCGGCTCAGCCTGTAATCCTGCGCCTTGGGAGGCTGAGGTGAGTGGATTACCTGAGCCCACGGCTTCGAGACCTGCCCGGGCAACTCGGCGAGACCTCATCTCTACAATAAATAAAAAAATCAGCCGGGCGTGGTAGCACGCACTGGGTGACACAGTGAGACTCCAACTCAAACAAAAAAAGAAAAAAGAAAAAAAGAAAGAGAAAAGCTTCAGGCTTCTCAGGCTGGGCAGGGTGGCTCACCCTGTGTTCCCAGCACGTTGGAGGCCGAGGTGGGAAGAGGCCTGCTGGGCTGTCACTTGCGTGCAGGCCATCGCTCGCCTGCCCGTCCCCTCCTCTGTCCAGGCAACTTCTCACCTGGATCTGTGACTTCTGTTCATGCCCAGGATTTCCCAGGCTTCTCATGTACCACCGCTGAGCACTTCAGTTCCGGAAGCTTCTTTACAGGAGCATGAGGGCTGTCTTTCAGCAACTCTGGTGATAAGACTGGCCTTTGCCCTTTGTTTCTAGGTTCGTGACGTTTGTCTTTCTCTGCGGAAGTTCCCACCCTGCTGTCTTTTCTCCATGCCAGCTCATCTCTTTTGATAGTTGCCATCCTCACAGCTTCCGCAGCTCTCCAGAAGCTTATCTGTCCCAGCCTCTGCCACCCTCACACTCTGCTGCTGAATATCTCTAGTGCCAGGGAGTCCGGTTGCTTTTTGCTCGCATCTCTTTCCTCTGCCCATATCCGAGCATCCTTACGCCATGTGCTTCTGTGGCTCACAGTCTCTTTTTATAGGCGTAATCTAAAATGTTAAAGAATGGTTTCTACAAATAATTATAGTTATCTATTATTCACGACCCACTACAAAATAGGCACTGCTCTGTGCACTTGGCATATATGTGCTATAATTCTTACAACAGTCTTTCAGGATAGGAATTATCCCATTTTCTCTTTTTTTTTTTTTTTTGAGTTGGAGTCTCACTCTGTCGCCCAGACTGGAGTG
>NW_007233004.1:0-46906 GCF_000164805.1 Carlito syrichta | reverse complement strand
ATGAGGTCTCGCTGCCCAGGCGGGTCTCGAACTCGTGGGCTCAGGCAATCCACTCACCTCTGCCTCCCAAAGGCGTGGGATTACAGGCTGAGCCACCGAGCCCGGCTAAATTATCCCATTTTCAAAGAACAGCCAGACACTCCGAATACCTCGCAGAAACACACTAGTCTCTGAACTCTCCATCCTTGCCTCATACGAAGAGGACCAAAACGCTACAGTATAACTTTAGGTATCCTGAGAAATACAAAAAGGAAATGGTCAGTTTTCTCTATCAAACCAATGAGTAGAAAAATCCCCAAATTCCTCTCTCTCCAAAGAAGGGTTGGGCCATGACGGCAAACTCAGTTGGTCTTGCTCTCAGGGTCGTTGTCTGCAGGAAGTAAAAGCATCACTGAGTTGAAACTGCATGTGTCTTAGGAATTAGAGGGCAGCTTTCCCCATGTCCCAGGTGTGCATGCCCTTCTCAAAAACACTCTCTACGCTGCCAGCTGAAAGAAATTGCTCCGCAGAAATATCCAACCTGTCTGTGGTTCTGACTTACCTTGTTCAGCACTTGTGAGTTGCTTCAGAATTTGTCTCCAGAGGTCTCCACACGGTTAGCAATGCCATTCTCCCCATTGGCCTTCTGAATTCCAGCCACATGTGTGAGTTGCTATAGTTCCTGTAAGCCTCCTTATGTGGGGGGTACTGGCCTCTCTTCATCTTTGTTCTCAGAAGTGGCTGTTCCTGGTGGAATTGTGTTTGGTCCCTCCCTGTGGGAGGGACAGAGAACGACTGAGAACTCCTGCATGGGAATTTCTACACGATCACGGCACTATCAACATTGGATAGCGATCATGCATTTATGTGACCATCTTTCTTTGCTAGGCTAAAGCTTCCTGCATTGTAAGTATTTTTAGCTCAATGCCTGGCACGTAGTTGATGAGAAATTGTTAGTAATAGAATGTGTGAATGTTGGAATGTTTTTCAGAAAGATGACTTACACAATATCCTTCTTTTTTTCCTTTTAAAAAATACTCATCTTCAAGATTAATACAAAGTCCCAGTATTTGAGTTTTTGTTTCCTTAAAGAAAGAACATTGTAGAAATATAAAATTATCACCCAGTGTTGCCAACTCAGTCTTGCTATTAACTTTCAAATATATTTAGATGTCCCAAAGACCACCTCAAACACCAAAGTACAAAAGAGCCCGACTCTGTAACCATGTTCAGAAGTGGCCAACCCAAGGCGTTTGGAGAGAAGAGTGGATTTGCAGGCCTTTAGAACTTGCTATGTGGACAGTTAGGAGAAGAAAATTCATTCGTGTGACCACTGCAATCATTACTTAAAGTTCTATTTTCAGTGATTCATAAAATTCAACTCCAAAAAAGGACCTCAAAGGGCGCATTCTCAGCAAAGATTTGCGCATTGCAGAATCTTCTTCAAAGGAGCCTTTAGCTTGACCACAGTGATTCCCTAGTTTCCAGCAATGAGCTCTCAGCCTCAGCGGATGCCGAGTCTGCTTGATGGTGACTGACATACAGTCTCTTTGAAATTGCCGGCAAGTCACAAAGAAGCCTATTTCTCAAAACAACAGGCCTTCTGAAACCACAGAGGGGTCTGTGACACCCACAATCCGGTCCCTGTCTCATCTAAAATGCTTGGCCTTTGCACCAGCAGCCTGCGCGGGTTAAGGATTGCGTCGTGTCTGGAGAATCCTGCAGGCCCCCTGAACACTGGCAAAGACCGCCAGCGTCGCCATCTGCTGTTCCTGTCAGGGGAGAGGGAAACCGCAGGGCTTGAGCTCAACATCTGAACAAATTAAGGAATCCATAGAGAACGTTACCGTAAGACCAACTCCCTTCCCAGTTTGCCCTTGAGGGCTCCCCACTTCCTGGTGAAAGAATCTGCTTGATGTTTTTGAATCTGAGCCTTAATGAGAACAGTAATGAGTTTGGATTCTTGTTAAAAAGGCAGTAAGTAACTATTTTATGCATACAGTTTTGGAAGGGTCCACCTTTCAGGAATTCAGTTATGCAACCAATATTCACCAAAGCCTGCATGTAGCTGGTTAGGAGGGAAGGACGGAGATTGGAAGCGTGAGTTTCTTTATTCTGCCCTGAAGTAAAAGTGAGGCAGAGAAAAACATGAACATCCATAAACCAGCAACCGCAATTGGAAAAGTCCTGAGCTCGGGATTGGATGTCTTATGAGGACAAAGGACTTAGTATTTCATTCTTCTCAGAGAAATCTCTAAGATTGTCATGTTAGGGTGTTTGACAGAGGATTGTGCCAACGGAGAGGAAAATTAGAACCTATTTGCAAGGCCGTTACGTGGTTACATGACAGCACATCTGATATGCTTTCATCATATATAAACAGAATAATGATACTTCCCCTCAGTTTTAAAAAAATAGGCAAGTAGACAATAAAATACTTTTTTGAGCAATAGTATTGTGGTGAAAAATTATAATTGGTCTATCAGCAAAGGGTTTTCAAACTTTTTTTTCCCTTCTGTGGAAGAGCATGTCAGCTGACAAATATCACAGTTCTTATATTTCATATAATTTCTATTGTGTTTTCATGAAAATATTTTTTTAAAATAAGAAAGAGCGAGTGAACTCCTCTCTTATTTCACATTAGTCACAAGGTCTCTTTCAGGTGAAATGACAGGTCTCAGTTTAAACCAGCCCAAGTCAGAAATAAACAGATAGACGAAAGCCATTTGCACATTTATTAGCACATGTCCTAGTATAGCCCGACAAATCTGACTCGAGCAGCTTCAAGGAGCTTCCCAGACTCTTCCTCTTCCCATAATTCAATTTTACACTGTAAAGTACTTAGAGATATGCCTGGCCCTTAGTAGACATTCTGTAAGTGTTAAAAAAGGTAGATGAGTAGAAGGGACGCTGCGAGCAAGCTGACACGCAGGAGGTGAACTCCCCCGCTGGGCGCTGGGGAGACAGCAGGAAGGGACTGGCAGAGGGGAGGCGGGGAGCAGGGGGCATCCCACAGCGTCCACCCCAGCCGAGCCTGCCAGAGTGGGTGCAGATCTCATCGCCTCTGGCTTTCGTGGAAGGAGATGGCACCTTTCTCTGGTTCGACGTGAGAAATGCTTCAGCAATCACGATTGGAGCTGGGAGGTGACTCTTCTCCTCCACTCAGTGAAAGTTCCTTATTCCGGAAAGCGATGGAAACCACCTTGCTCGCAAGCCAGGAGGAGGAAACTCAGTCATCACCTGTGTACATTTCGGCCCGGAGAGCACTGAGTTCCAGCAAGGAAAGGCTGAGGAAGCAAAACCTGTGACGTAGAACGCTGAATGGATATTGGAGAATGTGTTGGTTTATTCTCACAGTTTGAGTCTATTTGGATGTTTTGTTGCGTTTTTGGCATTATAGTGTCTTCATTCACGTGCTTGAAAATATATATCTATATATATACATGTATATATACGTGCATGAGCGATCTAGATCTCAGACACATATTTAAGATATAATCTTAGAATAATCTTAGGCCGGCGTGGTGGCTCATGCCTGTCATCCCAGCACTTTGGGAGGCGGAGACGAGAGGATTGCCTGAGCCCAGGGGATTGAGACCAGCCTGGGCAACTTGGAGAGACCTCATCTCTACAATAAATCAAAAAAATTAGCTGGGTGTGGTGGTATGAGCCTGTAGTTCCAGTTACTCAGGAAACAGAGGTGGAAGGATTGCCTGAGCCCAGCAGGTAGAGGCTGCGGTGGCTATGAGCATGCTACCGCACTCCAGCCTGGGCGTCAGAGTGAGATTCCGACTAAAAAAAAAAAAAAAAAATCTTAGAATAGATTTTAAGCATGGATTGACTAGATAAAAGTATATAAATATTTAAATATCAAAATATTAAATAGTAAAGTTGACAAAGATCACAGACAAAACAAACATGCTTATATAACACATTATATTATATATTATTATATACATATATATGTTATTATACTACTACATACGTATTGGATTTTATTTGCATTTTGTTGATTGAGAGTGAGTAGCTATCTGAGTAATATGCTTTTTTTGTGAGTTTTATTTGTGTTTGTATCCGGTACAGATTTTAAAACTGTAAAACGAAAATTGCATGAACTACATTCTCAATATTGTTGAAAGCATTTTGCCAGTCTGGGTCAAGAGCTTTAAAATATCAAACTTGTAACCTGGATTTGTAAGTTCTATTAATAAGTAAAAGATAAGATTTCTTTTGGCAAAATATTTTGTCAAGTCTTTGGGGAAGCAACGATGCATGGTTCCTACCCATACCCCAAATTCATGTCCCCTCGCGCTGGCCTCCGTGTACTTCTTGTGATATATCGTCTCTCATTTCAAGTAAAAGGGAATGAGATGGAGATGAGAGAAATGCTTGAATGTTTCCAGAATGGCTGTTTCTGAGCAGTTGGGTTTTGGGTAATTATTCTTACTTTCTATTTATTTCTTTTTAAGTTTCAAACTCAATTTTGTAACCAATAAAAGTAAATAGCTGAAAAAAAGTTGAGGGCTCAGAGAGCTGACGTGGGTGGGTGGCCTCCGCCCCGGCCCTCTCTGAGATGCACGGCTGGGTGTGTCTGGTGTGTCGAGGAGACAGCCCCCAGGGTGCTGAGGGGGGAGAAGTGACTGTGTGCTCCCCTGGGCCACTGGTTGACGTTCGCATGTGGCTTGTCTTCAGCCCAGAACTGCATGTCATAGAAGCAGTGCCCGGAATTCCGGGGACAGCGGTCCAACTGATTGCACACGAAGCCAGCCCCACCCATGGCTGAGGGACCCAGCCAGGCGTTGTCAGGCTGCTGGATGCAGACGGAAGGCTGTGAGGACTTCTTCCTGGGGACACTTTGGTGGCCTTGAACACGGTGACAAGCCTGGCCAGACAGATGCTTCGTGGTCGATAGCCTTCTTTTTTATGATTGTTTACCTTCATCCATTAAGAGAGGTGTAACCAACTCTGCTCTCTTGGTGAAACTCATGGCATGGAGCTGGGCTGGGTCCCCACAGCTGCCATCTGCTGCTGCCTGACGTTTCCAGGGCAGCCTCTTGGGTGGAGACCTGGGTGAGTGTGCCAGGTACTGGTGACGGTGCTCCAGCAGAAAGCTCTGAGCTGAGCCCCCTATTCGCTGGGGCAAGATCAGTAAAACAGGCTAGAACTTTTTTTTTTTTGGAAAAAAGAAGAAAATAATTTTTTACTGGGCTTAAAAGCAAAGATGTTATTTACCCATGCAAAGAACGTTGCTCTGTAACATTTGTTATGATTACTCATTATTTTGGTTAGAGTACAGTGCCTGCTGGGTTGGCTTGGATGCTGGGGTGAGGCTGACACAGTGCGTCCCAGCCTGAGCACGACCTCAACGTTGGCAGGTCACAGGGAGAGATTTGGAGCCTCAAAGGCAGGCCACACTCCCATCACAAGTGCAATAAGTGGAAAGGGCATTGTTTACAAAGCAAATGATAAAACGAAATAAAATGACCGGGAGATGTTAAAAGCAGCGAAATCCCATCGTTCCACACCGTCCACATATTAACTCTGTGAGAAACCTCTGATGGACTCAGGAAGGGCCTGGGGAGAACTCAAAGGAAAGTGACAGAGGCTGTTGGAGACATGGAAAACCGAGACAAAGCCTGAAAGGATGATCGTAGAGCTCGCCTGGTTGTGAGACTGTGTGTCGCCCCTGAGCAGGCCTGGGTGTCCGAGTTCTCACCTGTGAGAGGAGCTGACGTGCGGGCTGGGCCTCTCCTGCGTGGAGGTCCAGCTTGTGCTGGAGGAAGATGCACCGTTTCTCCTTTGCACTGCTGGACCTCTCTTCCATCCAACCCCCGGGCTCAGTGCTCTGGATCCTGGCTCCTCCCTCGCTGTCTCCCTGTCTTCCTCCCTCCTTCCCTCCTTCCTCTCTCTCCGTCCGCCCTTCTCACTGAATGCCTCTTTCTTGGAGTTTCATCCTCCTCTCTATGGCTTCTTTCCCTCAGGGAATAAGCATGCTTGCACCAAAGTAAGCCTGGTTTTCAAAAGCCTCTCTTGAAGCTCTGTGCCTCTCCCTCACTGTTCTGTCATCTCTTTCCTTGACTTTCCAGCCGGGCCCTTTAGAAGCCTACCCTGGACGGACAATGCTCACTGACTCTTTGCAATGCAGTCATGGCTTCAGAAAGGCAGAACGACTGGAGAATTTTGATGCAAATGACTTCCAGCTCAACCAGGCACGAGGAAAAGACCCGAGGTCATTAGAAAACTTCTCCGAATCCCTACTCCAATATAAAATTTTAATCTGTTAGGACAAGTCCATGCTAGAATGTAGCAGAGTAGCAGATGCAGCAAACCTAGCAAGATAAATAGCATCATCTTACAAACGACAGGTCAAATGTAAAGCCACAGCATCTTGCTGGATTGGATTCAGCATTTTAAGCCTTCATTCCCCCCTGGCCATCTCCGCACGTGCCTGGTCCACAGGACGGTCTTCTCAGTCTTCAGTGTCTGCGACCGTGGCCCATGGCCCTCTGACTTGACTTTTGCCAGGATTTCCAGCAGCACCTGGCAGTCAATCCTGTAGGTCCTTTTGTCCTCTCTTTGCCTGGCTTTCCTGTGGCGCCCGGAACTTCTCAAAGCCTCCCCTCTTTCCATGGAGAGAAATCATATTTTTTCTCCTACTTCTATTCACTTTTCTGAGAGTTAAGATTTGCCCCCAGAATTCTCCTTTTTACACTGTATACATTTGCTATCATCAGCTCCTACAGTTTCACTTATAGTTATCTATGTGTGTAGCCATTTGTATACACATTTATTCGTATAGTTATAAATATGTTTATTGTACACATATATGTAAATAATGTTTCTATGCATATGAACTATTACACTCTTCTGGATCAGACTTATTTTCTGGCATGGATACACTGTTTAATATGTGTCCTGTGTGCAATGATTACGATTTATCAATAACATTTAGGTCACTGTAGTATAAAATATATTAGAATCTCAGAATCAGGTAGTCATTTGAAAACAAAGAAGTCCCTTCTTATTTTTTTGCTTTGTTTGGTCACCATAATTAATTTGCTTGAAAATGTAAGTAGCATGACACACGACTGTCAGGATACAAATTTGGATAGCTCTAGTTGTATATTCTCAGAAATGGCATACTGTTCACTTTCCTCCAACAGTCGCTCTTAGGCTCTTTCTCTTAGTAATATAATTTTCCTGAGTGTTTGCTGGGCGCGTACCTGGGCACATGGAAACCTTTACCAGGAAGTGTGGTCACGTAACTAAGTGTGGCCCACAGGACACTGGCAAAAGTGATGCATACAAACTCCCGCATCATGTCCTGAAGCGCCAAGTGACGGCCGTGGGCTCTCTTTTATGTCCCATGGCACTGGACACTCACCTGGTGCTGATGGTCCTGCAACTTCGATGACACAGACAAGGCCAAACCCTGAGGGGTGACATGCAGGAGAATTCACTTGAAACCCTGGATACGCTTACAGCACGACCCCTGCCCATGTTGGCCTGTGAATGAGTGGTAAATGCATCTTGTTTGCACAACTGCTTTTGTATTGTTTTGTTCTATAGCATCATATCCTGTGCCTTAGCTAGGAAACCCTGCCCCGACCCTTTTAACAAGTTTCCCTGTAGCCAATCAATAGATGACTAAACAAACTTGTCTCAGTCTGGCTGTGCTGCTACAACAAAATACCTCAGGCAGTGTCATTTACAAAGAACGAAAATTTGTTTTGACACTTCTGGAAGCTGGAAGTACACGACCAAGGTGCTGGAGCGTTTAGTGTCTGGCCCAGTCTCTGCTCCCAAGATGGCATCTTGTTTCTGTGTCCTTTGGAGGGGACAAATGGTATCCTCACACAGCAGAAAAAATGGAAGGGACAAATGGTATCCTCACACAGCAGAAAAAATGGAAGGCGGAAGAGAGGCTGAGCTAGTTTCCTCCAGCTCTTTCATAGGCACTAATCTATTCATGAGGGTGGGCCTCTCATGACTTGATCACTTCCCAAAAGGCACCACCTCTTGGTCCACCACTATGGGGCCTAAGCTTCAACACATACATTTTAGAAGACGTTCAGACCACAGCGTGACTAGCAGACTTGAAACAGCAAAATGACTGGTTTTGATAATACAGGACTGTATGTAAAATTATAAGTGTTTGGATTGAGGTAGAGAGAGAACCAGCTAGACGCGTGGGTGTAACACGTACAAATCAAGTACAGTTTTCTTAAGGAAAGGTCATCTCTGCTCAACTCACTGGTTTCATCTGTTGGAATCTGCTGAAATATCTTGAGATCTGTTATCAAGGTAAAAATCCTCTGTCGGCCAGTAAAAAGACATCTTACAAACCCAGGGAGTTCACAAGCCACTGGGTTGAGCTCCTTTACAATCTCATGCCCCTCTGTTCATGTAAGTCAAGGCTGCGGATTCCAGAATTCTCATGTTTGGAGGACTTATCTTCCAGCCAGGGACCGCCTCCCTCTTCCTTCTTGCCAAGGGTCGAGAAGAGGCAGGGGTAAAAATATGTAGCACAATATGTAAGAAAGACACACTCTCATCTGTCTCTTTAAAGGATGCCGTCATTTTCAACAATCACAGCGGAAGGCTGAGTCGGGGTCAGTTCTACAGCAGGTCACTTGCCAAGGATCGTCCACGCGTTTGTTCATGCATCACAGAACTTTAAAGTCAACATGTAGACACTAGACAGAATTTCTCCCCCTCAGAATCTGCTCCCGTTTTTCTGCCCCTCTCTTTGTGATGTGGGACCATGTCATTAACCAAGTATCATCCTCGGATGCGGCCTGTGTAAGCCTTTTTTCGGCCTGTATGTGTGAAGGCTGTCACATCATTTATCCCTGCTGACCTCTTGCTGTGGCCTTTTAACTGAACTCTCTGCCTAAAGTCATGCCCATCTCACTCCAGGAAGCTACCACAACCCTGAAAAGGGGCTATTCCCACAATCCAGATTATTTGTGACTTGCCTTTTGAATCTACCTGTCCGACTTCAACTGGCAAAATTGGTCTAACATTGCCTCTTCTGTGAAACTCTGAACATCATTTCACCTCCTTGACTCCCATTTTTACCGACACCATGGAAATTAACCAATGCCATATTTTCCTCTTTTTTTTTTTTTTAAGTTGGAGTCTCACTCTGTCGTTCAGACTGGAATGCAGTGGCATGCTCCTGGCCACCGCAACCTCGACCTGCTGGGCTCCGACGATCCTTCTGCCTCAGCCTTCCAAGGAGCTGGAACTACAAGGGCGTGCTACTGTGCCCGGCTAATTTTTTATTTATTGTAGAGATGAGGTCACGCCAAGTTGCCCAGGCGGGTCTCGAACCCGCGGGCTCAGGCAATCCACTCGCCTCGGCCTCCCAAAGTGCTGGCCCATATTTTCCTCTTTATGCCCAAATAACCAGCTCCTCTAATCACCAAGTTTACCCAGTGTGTACCTTGGTCTTCTTATTACGTCTGCAGCCACTCAGTTGAGGGTCTGGCAAGGCTGGGGTGCCATCAGTCTCCTCCCTTCTGCCTCCGAGGTTTCCTCCTCCCTGCCCCTGGCGGCCTGGGCACGGAGCTTTCGTCTGTCTCTCTACCAGCAGGGGGGCCCCTCGCTCTGCCTGGGTTTTGAGATCCCGCTGGACAGAGGCTAGGGACTGTGTCCTAATTCGCTGCCACAACAGCAAAATTAAAGCTGGTCAGCTGACCTTTTGCAGAAATCTTTAAACACTGTTAAAACCATCTAAAATAAACTTCATCATTGTGAACTCTCTAAACAGCTAAAAGGAACAAGTTTTTATTTGTGCATAGATATGAAAATATGGCAAACTTTCCAATCAGCAAACTTTGGAAAGAACCTAAACAAAAATGCTAACCTGATGGCAAAATTGGAAACAGTTTTTAAAAGATTAAAAGGAAATCTGGCCGGGCTCGGTGGCTCAGCCTGTAATCCCATGCCTTGGGAGGCTGAGGTGAGTGGATTGCCTGAGCCCGCAGGTTTGAGACCGGCCTGGGCAGCGAGACCTCATCTCTACAATAAATCAAAAAATCAGCCGGGCGTGGTAGCGCGCGCCTGTAGTTCCAGATACTCGGAAGGCTGAGGCGGAAGGATCGCCGGAGCCCAGCAGGTCGGCTGTGGTGGCCGGGAGCGGCCATTGCACTCCAGTCTGGGTGACAGAGTGAGACTCCAACTCAAAAAAAAAAAAAAAAAAAGATTAAAAGGAAATCAATATAAAATGACATCTCTACATGTGAAATTTTAGTTGCAAGACAAATATTTCTAAAAGAAAAGCCAAGTCGTCCAGTAATCTTTGGGTTTGACAAATCAAGCGTCCCTTTTAAAATGCTTTTAGAACTTTACATTGATTAGCTATATCTGAGGACATTCTTTTAATAAGATTATAGAGCTATAAGAATGCTAATCACCATTAAATAACCTTTTGGCCGGGTGACACACTCGTCAAGTGATTTGTCTCAACACAATGATGTTCGGTGGGTAAGCTTCTGGGGCCTGAGCTTTTCCTCTTGTGAGAAAACCCAGAGCCCACCGGGGCAGACAGCATGCTGAAGGCCGAACTGGGAAAAAGGGATCGTGCCTCCTGATGACAAATCTGCTTCTTCTTCTAGTATAATGCACCGTCCAAGCTGATTCTTATAGCCGCAAGACAAGGAAGATAATTTCAGGTAAAAGAAATGGATCATTCCTAAGTCAGCAGCGCCCTGGAGCCGTCGTAAGGCAGAGTCGGGCCAACGGGGAAAGCAGGAACAGGCTTGTGAGTCATCCGTCAGATTCCCTCGCTTTATCGATGAGAAATGCCTTAACACATATGCACTTGAATTTCACGAAAGTGTTTCTCCCAGGGCCAGGCACTAAGTTTCTCCAGGTAATTTCTCTCCCTTCTCCTCTCCCACCCTCTATTCCTACTCTGTCCAGATGTCAAGCTTCCTCTAGACCTGACTCGAATGGTGAATACCCATGTATCTTCCACACTTGGCCTAAAATCCAGGCTGATGCCACCAATGGCAACCTGGTTTGGGGGGCCAGATGTGCGCCACTAACCAGCAAGGTTTAGGATGTGGCCATGCAACGCGGCTCCTTTTCCATTCCATCTTTCCCGTGATCTTCCCGACTTCAAAACTGGGCAAACACCAGCAGCAACGGTGATTCTTGCATTCATTTTACCTTTGTGTGCCAACTATGTGGTCAGTGCTTGAAATGTCCTGCTGGGCAAGAAATCAGACTGAGTCTCAGAAGGAATCAGCAGGAAGAGACACAAAGCCTACACCCCGGGGTTCCCCCCACACCATGGGCAGTGACTGATAGCACCCCTCGTTCCCAGTACCGGGCCACTCTGTGGTCTTCGGAGAAGCTCTGTAGGTCGGGTTGAAATCTGAACTATGGCTGAAAGAGGTTGAAACCCAAGACGAATTTTCAACATAAGAAAAACTAGCCAGGGAACACGTTGCAACCGAAGGGAGGTGGGTGCTGGTAGAACACGACGGTGGCGTCAGGCCTTGCTATGCAGATTTAACCTTATACAATAGTGTCCTGTGGTGTTTCCAAGAAGTCTCTGTTCCTGGAATGCTGTTGAAACAGTGATGGAGACACATTCAAGGAAAGTGCTGCCGGCTGGCCCTATCGTGACTTCCTCCTTCATGTGGGTATTTAAAGGACCTAATCCTGTCCACTTCTTCGTATCAGTTCTTCCTGCCACTAGAGACTCTGATAAAATGCATGGGAACACAACGTGTTCGATGTCTCCAGAGATATCAGCGTGTCAAAGGAAGCAGCACAATGGGCTGTGCAGGCTGGTGCAAAGCCCAGATTAGCTGTAGAGTCAGTCTCTTGCAGAATTTGGAGCCTGTTTTGGTGATTGAGTCTGGTATTGATACATTCGTCTCCCATAATAAAATTTAAAACTAAAGGATACACGTGATTGCTTCAGGGGAGATAAGTTGTTGATTTTTGTCTATTACATATTAAACACTGAAGCGATCATTTGTTTAACATTAATTATCCTCGTCTAAGAAAAGCATTGTCTTATTTATTTGCTTATTTATTTATTTTTGAGGCAAGGTCTCACTCTGTGGCCCAAGTTTTTCTGGAGTGTGATGGCACGATCACAGCTCACCACAGCCTTGACCTCCTGGGCTGAGGTGATCCTTCTGCCTCAGCTTTCCCAGTAGCTGAGACTACAGATGAATGCCACCAAGCCCAGCCAATCTTTGATTTTTTTTGTAGAGGCAAGGTCTCACTATGTTGCCCAGGCTGATCTCAAACTCCTGGCCTCAAGCAATCCTCTTGCCTCAGCTCCCCCCAAAACATTGCGATGAAACGCATGAGACACTACGCCTGGACAGAAAACGTTATTTTCTTCATTTTAAAGATGCAAAATGAAGAATTGGGATGTTTAAATACTTAAAAATTCATTTTTATGGGTCCACCAAGTGCTCCAGGGAATCTGTTATTATTTTGTTCAAAGGGAATTGCTTCTGAGGGTGAATAAAACTGCAAAACCTTCCATAAGTCTATATTCCAAATATTTCTATTAATAAAAAAGTATTCTGAGATCACAAAATAAAGTCATAATAGTAAAATTCCACTTTTGCCTGGTTTTTTGAGCTTTTGTATAATATTCTATTTAAGAACTACTATTACATTTGAACGAGAAAAGAAAAAATAGAATGAATGAGCGAAAGGAAGGAAGGAAAAGAAGAAGGAAGGAAGGAAGGAAGGAAGGAAGGAAGGAAGGAAAAACGTTTCAAATTCTTCAGGTTTCTAGACAGACTTGGCTAGTGTGTGCCCGTGCCATCAAGAGTAAGGACTTGATTTCCTGATTCTCTGACTTGTGAATATATTTCGCAATATATTGCTTCTATCAATGACCAAACTGAAGAGATTGGGAATCGCTTTCATCACTGCTCAGAACAGCTTTTGAGCCCCTCAATTTTGATGCCTCTTGGTGCTGCTGCTGTTTTTTATTTCACCTCCTTCACACTGGCAGAATGTTTTCCTCTGAGGACGTCTTTCACCTGGGGCAACCAGAAAAGTCGCCGGGGGCAAGGGGGGGTGAGGGGGGAGTGTGGGCGTGGCGGTCATGCCGTCCACGGTCAAAAACTGCTCAAATTCGGCACGGTGTGGGCCGACGTGCTCGTAAATCACCCATCATGACATGGGCAGACACGCTGAAAGAATCTCAGAAAATAAACATTGCAGAAGCCAAATGCAGCCTCCCACAACGGCGCTAACTGCTACGCTGATGCCGCTGGGTTCCCAGAACCCTTGCCGGGTGGGGGAGGCCTGCTCTCCAAGGGGCCTGCTCTCCTCAAGACGGCTCTGGGTTTCTTGGGGCCCCCCTTGTGTTTGTCTAAAAACAGTCCATCTAGCTGATAATTCAATTTAACCTGCAGTCACACAGGGCTTCAAGCATGAGTCTTGTCCCCACGGTGGTGGTTCCGTAAACACAGTCTTATGCGATTCGCGAATGACGTTAGCCTCCCAAATTATCAGCCTGGTGCAGCTTTGTTAATTCCTTCTTCAACTAAATATCTGAAAGGAATCCTGCTTCGAAAGACCAGCGTGGCTCTCTCTTCTACCCAGGCGGAAGGCTAGCCCTGCAAGCTCCAGGTGTGCTCACCGTAGCTTCCTCAGCAGCCGTTGCTTCCTGGGATTCCGAGTTGCCCTTCGAGGCCCCTGTGGATTCTTTCCCGTGACTGCTGCTGACATCTTCATTTCCCTAAATGCAGCCGTGGTTAATTTTGGAAAGGAACAGACACTGGTTTTGGTTTTAGATGTTTTCCCTTCATGCATGACCAAGCACCTTTGGTGTCCAAGTCAGGATGAGAATCAGGAATGCTGTTATCTTCTTTTCTTCATTTATTCCGTGGAGTTAGGGTTGCTCAGACTCTCATTGTCCTTCGTTTCTTCCAGTCTATTCACAAAGGTTGTACATTATTGCCGAAGAAAGTTAAAAACAGTAAACCCCTATTTATTTGAATTTGGACTGTGAGTGCACACTTTTTGTTAACATGCACCAAGAAAGGGAAGAATAACAGCAACCCTTCGGGCGCGGTGACAAAATGGCTGGAAGGCATAGAGCGAATTTTAGGCTAGGATGCCATTTCAGACGTGGCCTTTATATCAAATCGCAAGCCATCGTCGACCTCACGTTTTAAAAGCCACAATCCTAGCCGGGCTTGGTGGCTCAGCCTGTAATCCTGCGCCTTTGGGAGGCTGAGGTGAGTGGATTGCCTGAGCCCGCGGGTTCGAGACCCGCCTGGGCAGCGAGACCTCATCTCTACAATAAATCAAAAAATCAGCCGGACGTGGTAGTGCATGCCTGTAATTCCGGCTACTTGGAAGGCTGAGGCGGAAGGATCGCCGGAGCCCAGCAGGTCGAGGTTGCGGTGACCGGGAGCGGCCACTGCACTCCAGTCTGGGTGACAGAGTGAGACTCCAACTCAAAAAAACAAACAAAAAAAAGCCACAATCCTGCCCTAGCTTACCAACCAAAGTTGGCTGCCCATGCTTGAAATAAAATGTATGTAAAATTGCAAAGCGTTTCTAAAGGTCCTGTCTCCAAACATTCCTGAGAATGCATTTCATTTATGTGTTTATTTTCATTCCTGGGTGATAATGAGATTAAAATACATGGTTCTGGTAAGACTGAGCAAGGGGACAAAGCCAACGGGTAGCAGAGCCTGCTGCCACATGGGACTGAACTGGGGGACAGATATGGACGAGTGAATGGAAAGTGGGGGAGAGGAGACAGCGGTGGCTGATGAGACAGCCATGGCTGGATGTCCACGGGCTTAGAGCCTGTCTCGTAGGCTGATGTGGAGCATTTGTAGTCTCTTTCTGTGAATCGCTCCTAGTGCTTCACTCAGAGAAAGTGTTCACAACATGTCATCTATGGGCCGCTTCCCTAAAACAGCTTACTCAGTCATCAAGTCATCCCCACCAGTGATTTCAAAGTGCAGTTGTTCCTCTGATGACTTTTTGTTGGCCCACCGTAAACAACCGTGGGAGATCGCGCTTCTCATATAGTGTCAGTCTTCAACCACTCTTTCTGAGGAGATGTGCAGTGTTTTGAGTTCCTGCTGTGCATGGCTGTGCAGACCTTTCTGGGGCAGGTGCCATTCATTATGTTACACAGACGTGTCACCTTGTATGTGGTCATTTTGCAATGAAAAATAAATGGTCGAAACAACTAAAACCATAAATTATTCAGTGCATTTTATTTCTGAGACTCATCTGAGGCCCTTGTCCCTCCAGCAATGGTTTGCTTTCAAGTAAAAGTAGAACTGAGGCAAGTGTCCCTTTTTGGCAAGAAGCAAAATTGTCATTGGTCCCACAGCAAGTCATATGAGACACAGATGTTGGCAAGCAGATCCAGAAAAGTCACTTGGTGGTACGTTCATATGTCACCAAATGTGTACACCAGTCCTAAAATTAAACTTTAACTGCTGCTCCAGCACCTAAAAAATGAGTGATTCACATGAGCATTAGAAATTACTCAAGTTAAAAAAAAATTGAAAACAGCTTAATTATTTTTCTCTAGCACTTGCTCAAAGATATTTTTCCACAGGCTGTGTGTTTGAATATGATAATTTCTGTGTAGAAAACAGCCAAGGAGACAAAGCACTGAGTATGTCAGGAAGTAACAATGGGTTACTATTTGGAATTTTAAAAGCCACAGTCTTGCCTGAGTGTACTGCACAGTAGGAGAGAAAGGTAGATAAACCAACAGCTATAAATCTACAATGGGATAAGTTCCATTCGCGTGAACATAGATGAAGGGATAAAAAGGAAAATCCACGATACGTGCCCAACTTGAGATTGTGTATGAAGGTAAGTGAATGGGGCTAGAGATAAGGTGAAAGATTGTGACCGACTTGGGTAAGATAGGAAAACATGTTTAGGAACTGTGGCTCTAATCTCTAATCTAGCGGTTCTTTTCTGTGGCCTGTGGAGGGACGTGAGGTTGGGGCCGGGTTCACTTACTGCCTCGGTGCACCAAGCACTGTCCATAAAATGTGGTGCATAATAGTCTTAATCCATTGGGCTATTACAACAAAATGCCATAGACTGGGTAGCTTCCCAGCAATGTTTCTCACAATTCCAGAGACTGAGAAGTCCAAGTGTCAGGTCAGTGCTCACTTCCTCATAGATGGCATCTTCTTGCTGTATCTTTATATGGTGGGAGAGGAAACACAAACTCCCTGGTGTCTCTTTTGTAAGGGCGCACATCCCATGCACAAGGGCTCTGTCCTTTCAACCTAGTCAGCCTCTAAAGACTTTCTGACACCACTTCCCAATATCAGATTGCTTCAGTGATTTAGGTTTTACCATATAAATGTTTGGGTAACAAAAGCATTCAGACCATTGCGTGCCACACACACACATTTCTGGTTGACTATTTCTAAATGTGTCTATAGCCTTCTGGCATTAATGAAGATTCATTAAAGCCTCTGTTGTTTTCATTTTTATTTTCTCAATACTCATTTTCTCAATGAATGGAAACAATGACTGCAGTCAATATAATACGGAAGAGGTCTGGAAATCATTTGATGTCAAAAAGAGTTGATAATTGTTGAACATTTTCCACGTGCTATTCATTGTGCAAAGCATTTGTCATCTGTGAACCTAAAATCAAAAAGGCTGCCAACACCAAGTCTAGGTATTTGTGATCTATCAAAGTACACGAAGGAACATATTTAAGTAATAAGTATGTGTTTTAGGCAGAAAGTTTGTGCAGAACTTAGCAATAGGTAAGGTAAGTAAGAATACCATCTAAATCGAAGCAAGCAACCTTGAGACCTTAACTTACGAGACTGTCAGCAGAGTTAGACAGAGGGGCCTAAACTAAGAATGTTTCAGAGGCTTTGTGATCCGTTCATTATGGTAACGACGGAACAGGAAACCATAGACGGATATAAGCAGTGTTTAAACTTTCATCATCCAGTGATGACGGTGGCGTGAAGAGAGAGGCAGAGGGGGTGAGAGTGAGTTGGTGTAATACTAGCATTTGCGTATTAGCGAATATAAAATAAGCTGAAATTTGTGCAGGCTAACGTCTTTTTCCCATCTGCATTGTTTGTATTCTTCAGGCATCTTCAGTTAATCTGAACCGTTGACTCTGAGAGAGAGATTGGATCTTGAAGACTTCAAATCTGTTTTTAATGTTAACTTACTGATTCCATGAAGCCAATAACATGAGGTCACACTCTCTTCAAAACAAGAGGCTTTGGAGTTTGAAAACCCAGCTTGTTCAGTCTTTTCTTCTTTAGCCTAAAACTTCCTCTCTCTTTAGTCAATCTCTCCTTGGAACACATTCACCACCCGAAACACTGTCTTATAAAGGGTTGATTATATCTAGTCACTGAGTTGCAAGTTGACAAAGTCTTTGTCGAGATGCGTTTGGTCTGAGGATAGGGATATTGAAGCTGTCTTTCCTACACTATCTTTTAAAGTCAACTTGCTTTCTCGTCTTTAGCTCTTTTTGAGCCTAAAATAAAGTGGTTAAACATCTATCTATCTATCCACTAGAAATTTAAGTATTCTGTAATTACCACCAAGGGATGTTTTGTTATTTGTTTATTATCTTTTAACTATAGGTGTTTGTGTATTAATTTCTTTCACAGAACTTTTGCTTACCTATGATTCAGACAATGTTAATTTCTTTTTCTTTTTCTTTTCTTTTTTTGGAATTGTCTAACTCAGTTCTAGATTAGACCCCTTTTTATG
Source organism: Carlito syrichta (assembly GCF_000164805.1). Classification (NCBI taxonomy): domain Eukaryota; kingdom Metazoa; phylum Chordata; class Mammalia; order Primates; family Tarsiidae; genus Carlito; species Carlito syrichta. The sequence goes on along the minus strand of NW_007233004.1, from coordinate 29,185 downwards.
TGTTCTTTCATTTGTTCTTTGCTCTTCCCCTGGGCCCTCATAAAACTCTCTCTCTCTTAATATTTAGTTATTAGCTCAAAATCACAATATCAGTGAACCACAGCTGAAATATGGCCCCAAAAGTCTTAAGTTCTTAATTTTTTCTATATCCTGGCACAACCAAACATGCCAGGGAGCGAGGGCCCAATCCTATACAAAAAAGAACCAGAGCAAATTTCTGTCCCAGTCTCTGATTGCGCCCTGAAACATTTCTACAAGGAGCAGACTCCAGCTACTTCAGCTAAAGACAGAAAAGCCACACACCACAGCATGGGGGTAGCAGGTGTGGGTAGATGGACCTATTTGTTTGCAAGGTTTCCTTATTTCTTGTGACACGGTACAATATTAACTAGAACTACACAAGGAAGGTTGTCAGCCTCTAAAAATGAGAAAGATAGTTAATCTAGAGTTTTGAAAATCTCTCAAATAATGCAAAAGAAGGTCAGGAAGGGGAATCAGAGGAACACCAACATCAAACAAAGCAAAGCATAGCAGCAGTAGGGCAAAGGGAACCAACTATAAGTTGAAAGTTTACGTAAGGTCTACTCATGCCAACAATTACATGAAATGCTATTGGAATAAGCATTCTTATTAAAAGTCTAGTGCTTTCAGAAAGGACAAAAATGCAAGATTCACCTATATGCTGTGAACAAAAGACACGTTTTAAATATAGACACAGCTGTGCTGAAAATAATTGGATATAGAAAGGTATGCCACGTGAGTTCTTGTCCTAAGAAAACTGAAGTGGCATTTGAAGAGTGATATTTCATAATGACAAAAGAGACAATTCACTTGGAAGATGTGACAGCTATAAATATGTATGCATAAAATAACAGAGCCTCAAAACTCAAGCAAAATTTGGCAGTTGTTAAAGAAATTAATGTCCTAATAGATTTTAACACTCACATTTTAGCATAACAGAAAAACTAGACAAAAATTGAGTAAGAGAATCTGTGATCTCAACAAGCTAATTGATATTTGTGATGCCTTGAACCCAATAAATTCAAAATACAAATTTTTTCCAAATGCATGTAAGTCACCATAATGGTTTGTATTCTGAACACAAAACTAGTCCAGATGTATGTAAAAGATGTACAATTATTCAGAATATGTCATGTGATAATATAAATAAGTTATAAATTAGTAACTATTAGATATTTGAGAAAACTATTTTTTCAAATTAAGCAAAATACTTTCAAAGTTTTCATGTGTCAAAGAGCAAATTGCAATATAATATTGCAAACAGAATAATAATCCAAATATAATGCATCAAAATGTGTGGAATTCAGCTAACACAGTGCTTAGAGAGTGAGTTTGTAAATGCTTCTGTAAGAAAATAAGGCAGTCTTAAATCAGAGACATAAGGTGAGAGGAAGTTCTGAAACTAGCAAGGATGGGCAAAATAATTCAAAAGAGAAGAAAGGAGATGATAGAGAAAATAGTAGAAGTTAACAAAATAGAAAACAGACACGAAACAGAAAAAAATTAACAAAGTCAAAAGCTGCTTTAAAATAAAAAAAATTTAAAAAATATTGAGTGATGTATCACAGAAACAAAGAACTGAGTATCACATGTTCTCACTCATAAGCGGACCTTGAACAATTATCATAACACTATAAGAAAAGGATTTGCAGTAGTAGGAAACTGTCTGGGGAAGGGGAGGCAAACCTCATCAACAAGGGTGCCTGCATAATGAACATTTGTATACCTAACCCTGAATTCTACCCCACATCTTTAAAATAAAAAAATAAAAAAAATAAAAATGGGTTCTTTGCATAGAAGGACAACATTTTAAAAACATTACCTAGACAATGAAGAAAAAAGAGAATAAACAAAGCACTTCTATTAACAATGACGGAGGGTTCACCACTACAGCGATTACAGGCAGGTGAGAATTAGTGGGTATAATACTAATATTTGCATATTGGAGAACATAACAGTGGCTGAAAAAATTAAAAATAAATGATAAATCATTATGAAGAACTTTACATCAGCAATCTTAACAACCTGGAGGAAATGATTGAACTGTTTAATGTATATAACTTAACAAAATTGGCATTAAATAAAAATATGAAAAGCTTTATATCTATCGAAGAAACTATGTTTTATATCAAACACTTTGTCCAAAAGAATCTGCCAAACCCAAATTGTTTCACTGTGAATTTAAGCAATATATAATGCTGATCTTTCAGATTTTTCTTTAAAAGATAGAGGCAGAAAAACACTCTGATTTAAAAAAAATGGTAATATCAGCACCTGATAAAGGCATTACAAAAGAAAAGGATGAACCAATATTCCTTATATAAATAGATGTATAAATTCTTGACAAAATATCACTAAGTCAAATTAAACAATATGTAAAATAACAATACACCATGAACAAACAAAGGTTTATCACAAAAATATAAAGTTATCTGTACATTTGAGTGCAGTATAATTCATCACCTTGACAGAATAAAGTTGAGAACACATATTAGTCTACTAGGGCAGTCATAACAAAATACCACAGACTACTTTACTGAAACATCAGAAGTTTCTTTTTCACAGTCACAACGGCTAGAAGTCAAAATTAAGGAATTAAAGTTTCAGTCAGCCTGGGTGACAGACTGAGACTCCAACTCAAAAAAAAAAAATAAAAAAAAATAAATAAATAGACCATAAATTTTTTAAAAGGTTGGAAAAAAAAAAAAATAAAGTTACAGTCCGTTATGCTTCTAGTGAAGGTTCTCTTCCCGGCTTCTAGTAGTTTCTGGGCAGAGAGAGAGAGAGAGAGAGAGAGTTCTCCAGTGTATCTTCTGGGAGAGCACTAACCCTGTGGGATCAGGTCTCCACCCTCATGAACTCATTTAACCCGAATGACTTCCTGAAAGGTCCGTTTCCAAACACACCTCGCTTAGGGTTCGGGTTTCAATGTATAAATTTCGGAGGACAAAAACATTCTGTCTGTAACATCTTGTGATAAAGTTAATAGATGTAGAAAAGTCATCTAAAAAATCAGACTAGCTTATGACTAGAAACTCCCTGGAAATCAAGCAGAGATGGGAATTTCATCACTCTGACATATAACTAGTATGAAAAACCTAAATGTGATATTTATAATAAGAAAATCTTAATTGCTTTCTTCCTAAAATTGGGGGGAAAAACAAAAATTCTCTCTATTACTAGTACGGAGATTCTAGGTAGTAGAGTAACATAAAATTTTTAAAAGTGATTATGTAATAAGGTAAGAAAAGAGCATAAAGTTTGGAATAAAAGAAACAAAAGTTTATTTTCACACTTCACATAACTATATAGGAAAATCACAGGTTCGTGAAGCAGCTACTGGAATTAATAAGCAAGTTTAGCAGTATCAAGCTGTAAAGTTATTTTAAAAATAACTATATTTTTATATATACTAACAAAAAATAAAAAACCGCATAAATCTGTTCTATTTACAATAGCATCAAAAGTAAAAACATATTTAGAAACAAATACAACAAAAATGTAATTTTTACACAGAAAATTAGAAAATTTTGCTGACAGAAACTAAAGAAAACCTAAGTAATTGGAAATCTATAATGCCAAATTGAACTATAGCTTAGATGTAATTCCTATAAAATTTGTATATTTTATGGTTAAAGAAATCAAAGCTTATTCTAAAGTCTATTTGGAAAGGTAGATAATCTAAAACCATCAACACAACTTTTAAGATAGAGAAATTATGAGACTTTAAGTCATTATAAATTTATAGGAATCAATATGATAAATTTATACATATATGAGGAAAAGGTTCAAAAATAAAATCACACACATAAAGTCAATTGATTTTCAAAAAAAGTGTTGAGACCACCAAAGGGGACAGAGCAGTCTTTTCATAATATAAATTTGGACATTTGTATAATAAAAATCGATCAATCCTTACCTCACATCAGATACAACAACTAACTTGAGCTGGACCACGGACCTACATATGAAAAGAAGCACTATAAAACTTATGGAATAAGTTAGAAAAGATAAGCTTTGCAAAGTTTTCATAGACAGGACACAAAAAGCACAGACCATAAAAGAAAATAAAGAAAACTAGTGGAACTTTCTCAACATTAAAAATAGTTGCTCTTTGAAAGACTCGTTAAGAAAACCTAAAGACAAGCCACAGTCTCAGTGAAAATGCATCTGTATTACACCATCTACAAAGAGCTTGTATCCAGAATATATATAAAGAATATATAGAGGAGTTTTACAACTCAAGTATAAAAAGATAAACCACCCAATTTGGAAAAAATTAGACAAATATTTGAAGCAACACTTCATGATGAAACAGGTGATCTTAAGGACGTAAAACAATACTTAACATCATCCATCACCAACCATGCTGCCCATCGAAGCTGGACTGGATAAAAAAAATCTGGTACATATATACAATGGGATATTATGCAGCCTTAAAAAGGACAAACATATGAGCTTCACAGCAACTTGGATGAATTTAGGGTCGATCATACTCAGTGATCTAATACAGAAACAAAGAACAGAGTACCATGTGTGCTCACTCATAAGTGGACCTTGAAAAATTATCACACTATGAGAAAGAGATTGGCAGTAGTGGGAAACTGTCTGGGGAGGGGAGTGGGATTAGCAGTTGACAGTTGAAGGAAACTGCTAGGGGAGGGAGGGGCATACCTCATCAACAAAGGTACTGCATGATCAACGTTCGTATACCTAACCCTGAATTGTATCCCACATCTCTATAATAAAAAAAAGAAAAACAACACCATTCATCATCAAAAAATGCACATTGTCAAAACGATGAGGCCACACGACCACACACACAGGGGACACATACCTAGATCAGCTTTTCACAAATGACAAAGATGGCCACCACGTGAAAGTCTGAACATTTTAAGTGTTGACATGATGTGGAGCAACTGAAAAGAACTCTCACACATGGTCAGTGAAAATAAACAATTCTACAACCACTTTGGATAAAAGTTGAGAAGTTTACTTTAAAAATTAAACCTACAGCTACATTACAGCCCAATCTTTTTTCCCAGGTATTTCTCCAAAAGAAAGGAAAACATACGTCCACACAGAGAATTGCATGTGAATATCTGAAGCTACTTTCCTCATAATGCCACTGAACTGGAAAAGACTTGGGTGTCCATCAACAGTGAATGATCACATTACAGTGTCTCCATACAGTAGAATGCCACTGGGCAACAAATGGGCAAAAAAGCTTAAGACACACACTACCACATGGCCCATGCACAGCCTGCATTTCTATTCATATGAATGTCTTTGAATGTGATACTATACCATGTCTAGGCTGAGAAAAAGTCAATCAGCATCTTACTTCATCTTGGACAAGGAGATTAAGTTCAAAGAGAAACGAGGAAAGTTTGGGAGGTGACGCACACAATCTGTAATTGTTGTGATGGCAATTTCATTACGGGGATAACTCATCAATTGTACACGTTAGACAAATACAGTTTATTATGTCCTAACTTCATTTCAATAAAATTGTTTTTTAAAAATTACTGTATCAGGTAGTATATACTATTACATTCATTTTAAAGGATACAACAATCCTTGATAAGATTATTTTATTTAATGTTACAAAATAATCTTCTTTGTTTAGAGTATTATTCAGGTGACCATTTCCCTAAAATTTTCAGCCTTTCTATCCTAGAGTATAAATGACCCGGAAAGAGAGTTCTTGCCTATTTTGTTTTTTATTGCATTCCTGGAGCCCCAAAGAGTATCAGGCATGTATGTACTTTTTAGAAGATTAGGGTGGTTATATTTACAATTTTCTATCTCATATATCTTAATGTTTTACGGAAAGTACTTGTCAGTCAAATATTAAAAGTATAATTTTAAAGTTAATATAATTTTTTAAAAGTTTTTTAATGTTGGATATTTAGATACTTTCAATTGCTTTCTACTAATATATCAATTTGTATAGACATCCTTGTTGATGGACTCTATGGCAATTTTTAAAATATTGACTTTTTGAAAGTATTTATATAAAGGATTTCTATAGAGGACTTATTATTTATATAAGGAACTATTTATGTAAAGGTTATAGACGTTGTAAGGCTTGTAATATATATTTCTAAGTTAATTTTCTGGGGAAAAAAAGCCAGTGTGTGTTCAGTTCTGCCTGCCTACAATAGAAACGTCTACTCTTGCCACAGAACTTTTTCTAACTCTTTACAAGTAAGTGCACAAGGCGTTCTGCTATTAAAATTCTTCCTGTAGGCTAGTCCTTCAAGGAAAGGCAAACACCTCTCTCAATTTTAATGGAAAAATACAGTATATGTTGCATCTAGGTTGTAGAATAAGCTAGACTTTGAACACATCAAATTTAAGACGGTAGAGAAAAAAATGAATAGTATGGGTAAAAATTAAGTATTTGGGGGCCTAGTAGATAATCACTTGGTTAGAGTAGAAAATTAACTTGGGAAATAGTATGAGACACAGTTGCCTTGACCGCAAGAAAAGAAATTAAATAAATTTCTTCTGAATACTTGCATACTTTATTTTTTACCTATAAAAATAAAGATAATTACAGATGCAAATGTTTTCCACAGAACCTAAACAGGGATTACAATCAGACTGGGCTTGATTTTTCCATTGTAAGGATGCCTTCCCACTTTTTTAATGTCTATTTTACAAGGGTCTTGCAAGTTTAGAAATTTCCTACTACCCACATAGAAACACAGCAACTACAGAGACTGGAGAACAGGTACTCAAAAACCAGAACCTAAAATGAATTTCAAAAGCCACAGAATATCAGAAATAGAATTGTGCATCAATTAAGCTTCTTTATCTTTATTTTGACAAGAGAGGAGGCGTTCTGGCTCACAGGAGTCTGGAAGTCTAGAAGAGATTAAACGCTGGTGTTTCCTTCTGTAACCTCCCTAATCAGTAAGCACCAGCCACCTTATGTCATGGAACTAGGATTCCTAAGACACCATTTCTGAGAAGGAATCTCCTGCAGGGGCTGACCAAAACCTCGCTCAGAAACGGTGCCCTGTGTGATTATTTCATCCAACCCCCATGAGAGCACAGTCTGCTAGCTCTTTACAAACAAACGAGCAAGCAAAAGGATAAATAAATGCATTATGCACTAAGAGCTATATTTTTCAAAGTCTGGCCCAGGGACCACCTGACTCAGACGAGAATGATACTTCTTAAATGTTGGTTTGAATACGAAGCATGAAGTGGTAACATCAGCTCTTTTCCGGACCTCACGCTCAGAAAAGGAATCCACATTTTTGACTATTGTGTGATATCAACACAGGTATGATTTCTAGTGCCACTTTTTGAAAAATGCTGGCCTACAGTTAATTGGGTGCTATGTTCAAAGAGAGTCAGCTCCCAGCTACACTTTCTGCTTCATCAGATATTAAACTTGACCCTCAAATCCTAACGATTCAGAAAATATACCCATGACTTACATTAATGCAAGACTTTCATGAGGAATAAGTCACTTTTTAAAAGGCAATTCACTTTTTATCTTAAAATCAGCATAGGAGACTGTCTTATTCATTCTGGGGGAAAATAATAATAATATTTAGAAAAATTGAATGATGTTTTAAAATAATATTTAGATAATAGTATTTAGAAAAATTAAATATTTTTCTAAATAATAATATAATTAAATTTTTTTCTAAATGATAATATTGAGAAAAATTACTAATCATCTCCAAAGGCAAAGTTTACATTTTACATTGATAGTTCTGTGACTCTGAGTGTGTCATGTAGGTTATCTGACCCTAAGGTTTTTAGGGCAAAATGAGATATTGGAAGATTATTGCTGAAAACTTAAGTATTATGGTTTTTTATTTATTTTGTTTGTTTTTCAAATTATTTATAAGAATAAATAAGCTAAAATTCACTTCCTTTATTAACCATTTCTCATTGCTAAAATAATAAAAACAGAAACAGTTTGATAGTGACTATCAACTCTCACTGTTTACTATAATCAGGTAAGGAGCTCTTGAAATAAGATCTGAGCTTGGGCCTCACACCAGATGGGATGAATCAGAATCTCTAGAGACAGGGTGGGTGTAGTCACTTCTGTTATGACTGAGTGATTCCGGTGGACAGCCAGAGTTGGGAATTTCAGCATGGCTTATTGTGAAGGAACATTTGTGTAAGAGCAAAACCCACCTTCTCCTCGAATTTTGCTTTTCTATCTTGGCCAACGTTTAGTTTTTGGCTTCCCCTTTCTTTAGCTGCATGAACGCTTCTTTTTCTCTATTTGCTGGAAATCAGCACGCATAAAAGATGAACATTTAAATCAATGTTTCATAACTAATGAGCTGTAGATCTATTACAAAAATTTCAAAAGCCTACTGTGAGAACAGAAAAGATTAGATCAAAGTAGTCATTGTTTCCTGGAATTCTTTCTTTTTGAACTTCAAGAATTTTTTTGTTATTCTGAGATGAATGTTTTACTATTTTGATGTTCTCTTAAATATTTTCTTAAAGAATTGATGGTGAAGGCAGATCATTTTTCGTGTCTTAATGACTTAATTGGGCAAAATACATTTGGACAACTCAGTGTAGGTCTCTATTTTGCTTGTGAAATTTTCTGACCAATAAAACCCAAAGGTTTGTGATTTACATAAATAAGCCAACACTCAATCCTACTTTGACCTGCAGTAATCAGAAGATGACATTAAACATAAACTAGGCTTATTTACATATTGTTCTTAGATTTTGTAATTGTATATTGTTCTTAAATTTCAACATCACAATATGCCAGGAAAATATTAAGTTCACAGTATATAATACCTATACAGCATGATTATATTAATTGTTATTATATAGCTTAATTATTTTATTTATTTATTTATTTATTTATTTATTTATTTATTTATTTTTGAGTTGAAGTCTCACTCTGTCGCCCAGACTGGAGTGCAGTGGCACACTTCTGGCCACCGCAACCTCGACCTGCTGGGCTCCAGCGATCCTTCCGCCTCAGCCTTCCAAGTAACTGGAACTACAGGCACGTGCTACCACGCCCGGCTAATTTTTTGTTTTATTGTAGAGATGAGGTCTCACCAAGTTGCCCAGGCGGGTCTCGAACCCTCGGGCTCAGGCAATCCACTCACTTCAGTCTCCCAAGGCACGGGATTACAGGCTGAGCCACCGAGCCCAGCTAATTATTTTATTACTGATAGATGTACGATATTTGTATATTTGCGCCAATATGATAAGATTTTCAATCAAGATTCAATTACATATATGCTATAGCATATATGCAAACATTCATATGAAGTATATTTTTAAAATATCACTTTAGAGAGATACTATTATTTTTTAAATGGTGGAATTATTTTTTGCAAGAATTTGTTAAAGTTTTTGTTCCCTCTAATCATCGCATGAGATATCATCTATATTTGCCATTCTAGTAATTCAGTAAAAGAAAATCATGTGTAAAAAATGTATCTCTTTGTGATTTTTAATTTGACTATCTGGAGTCTTTCCTCTGAGAACTGCATGCCTGTAGACATTTTCCATCTTCTGACTGTTTTTCTGAGTCTAGTTACTTTTCCTTATTTTTCTGCTGAGAAAGTGGACATTTAAGAGCTCGTGTTTGCCCCAAAGTTACACACACAGCGAGTCTAGTGCAAAGGTCAGATCTCAGCTCAAGCAGTCTGGCTCCATCTTTAAGACTTTTTACCCCTCTGTTATGATACCAGCAAACTGCTGGGCTGGAAAGAACAAAGCTGAAAAGTAGGGAAAAAACAAGTTAGACAAAGAAATAACAACAGGGTTCAGAACTTTTTCTAGGAAAATCCAGTTGGTCAGAAATCTGGACGGGAAATGGTGAAATTAGAGACTAATTGGGGCAAAAATTCTTGGGTGACTGTTCTATTAAAAGTCAACAGGAGCAAGAAAACAAATAAACTTGGGAGATAGGGCTTGAGTTTTAGGGAGTTCCCACGGCGTGTGCTTGTTTTTCTTCTTGCTTGTGGAAGATGCAAACTCCGCGCAACCCAGCGGGATGTGTCACTCTGTTAGGACATGGCCCAGCGTCACCACCAGGACAGCTGGTCCTTCCAAGCAGCCCCATTGGGAGACCTGCCCTACTCCTAGTGGTTCTGCTGCCACTTTAGTGTGTGCTGGCCTCGTAAACACAGACGTTGTTTCCTTGTGGGCAAGTTTTTCAAAGGCTTTATGGTGGGACTCGTATTCTGTGCTTGGGTCTGAGAGAGAAATAAAAGAGTGTTGCATCTCCAGCTGGTTTGCATTTTGTACTCGGTGACATCCAAGTCCAGTGATTTAACCTTTAGAAGCTCCTCTCAAATGCTGGGAGGGAACAACCTCATGAATAAAGCAGCCCTGTAGGTGAGTCTAGAAGCCTTCACCCAAAGACCCCTTTGGAATGAAAAAGCAAAAGGAAATTATAGCAAAGAGGCAGCCCTGTGGAAACACTTGTGGAAAAAAGACTTCATTTTTCTTTAATTAATGGACATTTTCTTGAAATGTAGTGTTATAACCAGGTGCAGTGGCTCATGCCTGTCATCCCAGCACTCTGGGAGGTCAAGGCGAGAGGATTGCCTGAGTCCAGGGGTTCAAGACCAGCCTGGGCAACTTGGCGAGACCTTGTCTCTACAATAAGTCAAAAACTTAACTGGATGTGGTAACACACGCCTGTAGTTCCAGCTCCTTGGAAGACTGAGGTGGAAGAATCACCTGAGCCCAGAGGCTGAGGCTGCGGTGGCCATGAGCGTGCCACTACACTCTAGCCTGGGTGACTGAGTGAGACTCCTACTCCCCAAAATAAAGAAATAACCAAATAAATGTCGTGTCACAATTTTCATTTTATCTTTGCTATGTATTAACTTAAAAATTTACACACCTTTTTCAGCACTGGTGCATCTCTAACTTAACAAAATTTATATATAGCTTAACAAAACAATTTTAGTATCTTTTTAAATCATGCAAGACCACTAGAATCCACTAGAATAACTTGGGTTGTGTCTTTTCCTGAAGTAAATACTGTTGTAGTTGAGTCATTAAGTTCCATCTTATAATCTGTGCTTAAAAATTGGACATTCTTACTGTATTTGTGGTTGTCATTGTAGTTTTGTTTAATATCTTCATTTTTCTTGAATTACCCTTCTGTTTAGTTCTTTCTCCTCATCAGTCTTTGTTTTCATTTCTAACTTTTATTGTAATATTACTTTTCATCTTCCTCAAGTATATTTTCAATAATTCTTATAGTGGTGCTCTGTTTTAGTAAACTTTTCCAACTTTTGTATATGTGAATTCTTAATTTGATTTTGAAATGCGTCTTAATTGAGAGTTGCTCCCTTGCCTTATATTGTTGATATTATTAGACTTCTTTAAGGTTTTTTTTTTTAATTGTTTCAAAGTCATCTATAATTCTTGGCAAGTAAGCTATTTTTATTTACATCTTTGATCATTTTTTCGTTAATCTCTTTAATGTCAGCATTCTTTGATTTTATTTTAATATTCTGATGTGTCAATTTTTTGTAGTATCTGAAGTTTCTGACTCTGATGAACATAGAGCACATATGATTCTGGCTTCCTTAAAGAGTGGACAGTGTCCCCTATATTTCTTTCTTTTCCTTTTAAAGATGGAGGGTACGATTCGGGGTTAGGTTCATTGTGCAGGTAAAGTTTTGGTGCCCTTGCGGACATCATGTGCCTCCCACCCCAGGCAGTGTCCGGCTACTGCCAATTATGATAGACGTTCAGGGTCCGCTCATGAGCGAAAACATGTAGCATTCAGTTCTTTGTTGGTGGATTTAGAGTCTATAATACTCAGTGATCTATCTATCCAGCTATATTTCAAATACGTTATTTACTTTATTATTCTGACTCCTGGAATTTTAATTAGAGAGATGTCTTAAAAATGCATATTCTATTATTACGTTGTTTAGTATTTCTTTTAGAGCATCTGTCCCTCATCCTTCTGTGTTGCATTGTTTTCTTAAAACTCTCTTCAAATTACTTTACTCTCTTTACAACTGTGTCTAAAATGATATATAATTTATCTATTCAGTTTTTAATTTTCATTATTTTGTACTTTTAACATTTCTTGCATTTTTTTGTTTATTTTTTCAAGAAGTTATTGCTGATAGCCTCTGGGTTAGATACCCTGTAAAAACTTTTAAGTAAATTATTTCTTATCTGATATTCCCAACTTCAGCAGTACTTTTTGTCTCTGATTCTATCATTTGATATTAAAACTTACTTTTGGTCCTAGTGGCCTTGAAACATGGTCTTTAATTTCTGACTGTGAAGCGTATTTCCCCAGGAGTGACTTGTGTTTGTCACTCTAGGGAAGTATAGGCATTTCTACCTAGGGACACTTTCATCTAGGTGATCTACTTGCTATATTGTTAGTTGGTGGAGGACTTGTGAATTCTCTCTGCTGAAAGGCATGAGTTCAGGCTTGTAGTCAGGAAGTCTCAGGAGGAATTTTTCTTCTTTATTCTTACTACCCTCCACATACCTAAATGTGTTCATATCTTCTGAGAATAAGCATTTTTGTTTTGTTTTTCCTGGTTTATTCTCTATGAAGTATCTTTCTGAGGGTCCAGCTTTGTGCCAGGGTCTCTGATCAGCTAGACACCTTATTTCATGTGGGACTTGGGCTTTATTACTGACCTCTAGACTGACAGTTCCTATAAACCAAGGTTCTAAACCACCAAGGACAATCCAGCATCTCGGACAAATGTCAACTTCAGTGACTGCCCACCTCTCTAAATTAGTGCTGATCACATTTTTTCTCTAAAAATATTTTTCTGCTAGATCAACTATGTATTTCAAAATACATGTTTTTAGATTATCCATTGAACATTTTATGTAACCTACACCTAGAAAGTTTCTCTGAACATCTAGTTTCTTAATTCTAGAAAACATGACCCCTGCGGTATCTGTTTTTGACTAGGAAAATGCTTGTGTGTAAAGATGTCAGTTTCTTCTGAATTTGTGCATAAATTAGAAGCACACCCACTGCAGCAAGACATTCTGAGAAATATTTGATAACAATATTATTCTAAAGTACGCTTGTACAAATAAATACAAAATTTAAAAGTGAAGACTTTGAAAAATGAGTAATTAAAGTGGCAGAGTCCTGCCAAATATGAAGACATATTTCTGAATTACAGCAATTGCTACATGTAAGGTCCTGGCACAAGAAGAGACACGCAAGATTAGTAAAACAAAGTGGAGTTGAGCATTAGACCAAAATAGACATACAAATGCAAAACAAAATTCCAATATAATGTAGAAAAAGTAAACTACACAATAATTACTATTATAAAAGATTGGCTGGTTTTATTTTTAAAAAATACAGCTGAATCGACATAAGCCAGAACAAATTCCATATGTGCACAATGGTTAACATAAACTATGAATACATAATTAACATTTTATCAGAGAATAGGAGCTTGTAAGCATATCTTAAAACCCAGAATTCATAGACAAAATACTGGTAAGTTTCATTGATATTTTAAACATAGTGATTCAAAAGTCAGAAATGCAAAAAGCATCGTGAGCTGGTGAGGTGTCAGAAGCTAGAGGGAGATGGAGAAGGTTAAGGAAGAAGATAAGTAAATGAAATGGACACAGAGTAGGCTCGTGAAAAGCAAGTTAGCCAAACCCAGGTCAGGGGTCACCCTCTCTAGAAAAGACTCTTGATCACCCTGGCTGACTTAAGGGTTCATCTTCCTTGCATGGTGTGAGGCTTTTTCCTTAGCATGTGTCGGGTTATTTTTAAATAACTTGTTTCAGATCTGTTGGGTCTTGTGAGCAAAGAGAGGGCAATGTTTTAGTTTTCCAAATAGCCTTGACATTTAGCCCTGGGATCTGGAGACATTTTCTGTAAAGTGTTATGTGGTAATATTTAAAAATTTGCAGGCCGTTCTCAAGTCTACTGTTGTAGCGAAAAAAGCAACCAAACAAAATATATACACACACAAGAGTGGGCTTTGTTCCAATAAAACTTTATTTGGAAACTAGACTGTGGGCTTGTTTTGACCTGCTGGCTGCAACTTGCCTTGCCCTCATCGAGACAAATGTCTAGTAAAAGGCAGGGGATGAATTAAGGCGTTCAACACCCAACATTCTCCCAACTACCCAAGCTCTCAAGCTCCTCCCATTTATGCACGTCAGACTCAAGCTGGCCTGGGTTTGCGTAGAAACAATCTGCCTTCAGATTCCTCCTGCGTCTTTCCTTCCCATTACTGTGCTCTGAGGACCATCAGGGTGGCAACTAAGAGCGTCGGCATGGCCTGTGAAGAGCTCGTTTTCTTTTGGAGCCAGGCCTGTGGCCTTATCCTCCTTTGTGCTTTCTTGACCCAAGTACATCAAGCTCGGCGACTCGGGGCCCAGAGAGTAAGCCACCTTTGGATGGGTGTGGAGGGTGCATGCTTGCCAGGACCCTGCTGTTCTCGAGTGAGGCACTTCCCACGCTCTTCTCAGAAGAGGCAACACCTGGCCGTGTTTCCCAAGTGAGATGGCCACAGGAAGACGACCTCATGGGCTGATGGCCTTTCACGTCCAGCTCTTCCTGACTGGGCCCATCATCCTGTCTCTCCCCAGGCACTTCCTTGTTTTGCTTCCTGGGGCATTAGGACACGCAGCGGCATCCCAGGAGGCACGGGGCGTTTGAGACCTCTTGTCCTGACATCCCTGGGAAAGGGGCACCAACACGCACAGGTGTCTCCTTTTAATACAACAGCCTCCTTCAGAATTAAGACACCAGAGCCCGCCATCCTTAGAAGCTGGTCTCCACGGCACCTGCCGAGATGCATGAGTCAAAATGTGGCCCCCTCTAGATGTCAAGTCCCCTAAAGCCAAATCTCTGCAAAGGAGATGTGGGAAGTGGGAACTTTGGTGATTTACCCGGAGTGCTTACCTGTCCAACCCTGAGAAAAAAGTTTTTGTTTGTTTGTTTGCTTTTGCTTTTGATTCTGTTTTGTTTTTTAGGAGAAACATTTTCTCAGCTTCCTTACTGGTTCTCATATGTTCTTTTCTAATTTTTAGTTTTTGCTTATTTTTATAGGACTGCATTTGATTAAGTGTTCAATTCATATAGACATTTTGCAGTTAAGAATCAGTCCATGGCTGGAATTGGGTATTTGAATTTTCAATGTCATTTGAAGTGTTTTCTTCATGGGAGGCAGGCAGTTTATTTTATTCAATAGATTGTAACTGAGGGAAATTTTTCCAAGTCTTCACTGGGAAGAGCCTTAACCCTACATTTAAGCTTTCCAGTTGATTTAGTCAAACCCATCCAGATTATCTAGGATAAACTCCCTTACTTAAAGACAACCAATTAGGGGCTTGAGTTACCTCTGCAATCCCTTCTCACCAACACTCACATTATTAGGTTGAGTAACTAGAGACTTCAGCCTAACCAGGTTGACACATCCCAAAAGCTGCCACACTCATAATCCTCAGCAACTACTTTCACGCTACTCTTCTAGCGCTCTGCTGTCTTTGGTTTTCCTCCTCCTCCTCTCTTCTCTTCCTTCAAATGATTGCTTGTATCCACAAATATGTCCGGTTGTCCTCCTGAACACAAGATAGGTTTCCCTCTCTGGCCCTCGGATGATTCCATTGTATCCTGTGTCCAGTTCTGGCCAATTAAGTATGGTAGAGTCCCCCGTGAGATATCATTCAGTGTTATCATGGGCACAGACTCCGACTTATGGAGGTTGCAGTCAAGACAGAAAGGTGAGCTATGAATGCAAAAACTGTTGACCAATAAGTCCAAATAATTTAGAATAAGTCCTAGAGGAAAATAGGGTTCAGAGAGGGGCGATATCCCAGTAAATTCAAGCATGGGTGCAGCTTATATGGGTGGGAGAGTGTAACTGATAAGATGGGGGAGGGAACATGAGGGACGGACATAATGAAGCACCCTGGTTTTAATTCATTCTGATTGATTTCTTCTGTTTTTAAGTGTTCCTTTCTTCACATTTTCTGTGTATCTCACTTGTTGTAGGTATTATTCTAAGTTAAGATCCCTGCCCTCACAGAGACTGTGAGGTAACAGAATGAGTGTATAATTATATAGCAATCAGTAGCAAGACACAGGTGACTGAGATGATGAAAGCTTTTCCATCTTTTTTCGATAAGGAGTTCAGAGAAGGTCTTCTGAGGAGTTGGTGTAAAGCTGCCACTTGAGTAAAGCGACAAGTTGACTATATGTAAGGGCCAGGGAAGGCAAGAACAGATGCTAGGGCCCAAAGTGAACAAAGTCTGGTATCTGGAAGGCCAGTCTGGAAGGAGGGTAAAGACTGATGGAGAAGGGGGAGATGCAGGTAGTGGCCAGATTTATTTGGAGTCCTATAAGCCACATAGGCCAATCTAAAAGCATTCATTTTTAAAGACAAAAGGAATCTTTGCCACCTAATTTAAGGTGATTCAGTCTCTGAAACTCAGTTTCCACATATTTAATGTGAACATACCTCTGCATAATCAGTGAAGAATTAAATAAAACGTGGTTTGGTCCAGTCTTAGTATGGCACTAGACCATTGAAAAACAAAACAATGATACTCCCATGTATACTTAATCCTGAACTGTACCCCAGATCTTTAAAACAAAATTAAATGAAAAGAAAACAAAGTTGGGAAAAAAGACACTGGGGTCTCTTAAAGGAGGGAGGGAAGGAGAGAGGGCAAAAGTTTAAACACTACCCGCTGGGAGTCATGCAGCCTGTTGAATGTTGGGTTTCATAGACGCCCAAACCTCCCATCACGCAATGTATCCAGGTAACAAAACTGTGCATGCACCCTTTGAATCTAAAGGCTAAAAAAAGTACAAAAAGAAATGTGACCAGTCCAAAATGAATTTTTCTAGAAAGATACAAATATACCACATTTTATAGATGCAATATGAAAAAACAATATAAGGCATCTCATTAATAATTCTGTATTGATTAAATGTTGAAATGATAATATTTTGAATATAATGGGCTAAATAAAACTTGGTTTAATGAAACAAAACAAAATTCAATTTTAGGACTTCATTGTTTTCCTTAGTAAACATGACCTTTCCCCCCCTAGGTTAACTTAAAAGAGATAACTGGATTAATTTGTGTTGTTTTTGTTTTGTTTTGTATTTTGTGGGTTTTCTTTTTTTTGGCTACTTGGCATTAATAACCAATCTAAGAGAAAAAAGTCTTTTCAAATACTTTAGCGCAAAAATATGACTGTTTTTTTCTTTTAGATTAGAAAATATAGTTTATTTAGAAAGTAAATTAGAGAGAGAAAGAGAGAGAAGACGGAGACAGAGATATTCACCTCCCCAAGGTAGGGAAAGGGACCAAACCAGGATACATGACAATGGCCAACGCTTAGAGGGCACATGCCCACACCAGAGTCTAGTAAGGCAATGGCACATATGACTGTACTTTAACTACTCTTTTCGTGTCCCTGTAGTGATACTACAAAAATTTGAATGTGTGACCAGAGTTTTCCAAAAGGAAATAACCTATTTCAAACTCATTGGCTCTTGTGGGCAAAGAGAGAGCGATGCTTTTGTTTTTCTTTATCTCAACTAACATTCAGTGATTTATAAGATCCAATAAGTTTCATGCTATTGTTTGTAAAACAAGTCACCTAAATTTTATGGGAGATTGAGGTCTACTGATCCAAGAAAGAAAACAGATGAGAGTCCACAACAAATTCTGCATTCTCAGTTACTTTGAGTAGCAAGCAGAGCTCGGGGGAAAAAAAGAAAGAAAATCATCATGAAAATAAATGACCATTTGAAATTTTCAAAGACACTGTAGTTCTGGGAATAAAATAGAGAATGAAATTATTTTCTATAACTCAGAGTTCCTTTCTTATTGTGCTTTGACATAATATCTCCATAAAATAGCATTATCATTTTTCAATAACACTTTGCTGCCAATCCACTGTGGAATATGATAGCTGACATTTAAACTCTCTCAGCCCTAGTTTCATTATGTGTAAAATGAGAAAGTTGGATGAAATGATCTCTAATGTCATACAAAATTAGGTCTCTCATTTACTCAGCTCCCAGAGAGATATGCTCTTGTGCAATTTAATTTGGGAAGTAATTTGACAGCCAATTCTCCTTGATGATATCTTATCATGGATGGGGGAGTTTTAGAAAATGACAATGCGAAGTGTTGGCAGCCACAGCCAAGATTCTCTGCACCAGAATGCAACCGTTTCCTCTTTTCACGCCCCTCCATTTTCTCCTCCTTCTTGTCTCGCTACTCTTCCTCCTCCCTACTTCTTCCTCTTTTCCCTGCTGTTATCACCAGTCCCAAAATTCTAATGATAAATATTCTACTGCATAAAGAAAATGCTAGAACTAACGCCAAGTCCTTTGGAAGTGTATAC
Source organism: Carlito syrichta (assembly GCF_000164805.1). NCBI lineage: Eukaryota > Metazoa > Chordata > Mammalia > Primates > Tarsiidae > Carlito > Carlito syrichta. Next base: position 10,798 of record NW_007233004.1, on the reverse strand, counting down.
ACATGACATACTTTATTGTCCTTAACATGAAAGCAGGTCTGGAAATATCTGATGGGCTTACCAAGAAATGACACCCAGGCTGAGAGGTCACATCCTGCCAACGCCACCCTTGTTCCTTGGACCTCACATGAGAAGATCCTGTATGTCATAACTGCTGCTGTGTCACCCAATCACGATGTCAGGCATTGAGCATTTCCTCAAAAACATCTCAATAGGCAACTATTTTACAAATCGAAACCTCTGGAGGCACACACCTTGATGGTTGCATAGACTCTGCCCTAAAGATAACTGCACTTCGTCGGCGTGTGTAGACCACACGGACATGAGCATCCACTGAACATAATAATTTCAGGTTATGGTGCCCGTGAGGAGGCCAGGTGGCATCTAGCTGATCATGCGTCTTGACGATGTTATTGCTTCAGTTCCAATTTCTTCTCTGCTTACAGATACTCTTCTTCAAGGTAAGAATCAAAGCCCTCAACCAGAGGGCCTTCTGAAGCTCTAAATGGGATACCCCTTTTATTCTATTTTGAACCTGCAGAGCAGATTATCTGCCCTTGAAGAATCATCCTTAACACGTGATGTTAGTGTCTAAAATCTTCCAGAGAACTTTGAAGAAACTCCATAAATATTACTATTAGTCATACTGACACATATCGCCAGTACCTAAGCATGGTTCTGCTCATAGCCAGTTTTTCACAAATGACTTTAAGTTAAGGTGTGAATGCTCCATTTTTGCATTTCTCTGGTCTCCCATTTTCAGATACAAACTTTCCCTGGAGAAGATACTGGACTTCTTGACATCCCTTCAAACCTGGGAAAAAATTATACTAATAATTTGAAGAATGAAGAGAAAGTAACAACTTTTGATTTGTTTCTTGATCATATGCTTTAAATATCTTAGTTTTATTTCTGTTGTTTGTAATTAAGAGTGTTTAATGGCTCGACCTTATTTGATTCCAAAGGATGGATTAATCACCTCCATGGGAGTTTTTTTTTTATTTTAAAGATGTGGGGTACAATTCAGATTTAGGTGCACAAGTGATCATCGCACAGGTCAAGCTTGGACCTCCCTTTGATTCCCACTTCACTTGGTTTGAGATCAGGTACCCTTACTGATGCCATAAGTTCCCCAAATTCCCCCCGCTGGCAGTGTCTTGTTACTGCCAATCCCTTTCTTATAGTATTATGGTAAATATTCAGGGTCTGCTTATGAGTGACAACATGTGGTACTCTGTCCTTTGCTTTTGTGAGAGATCACTGATTATGATAGACTCTAAATCCATCCAAGTTGCCGTGAAGTCCATAATTTTGATCTTCTTTATGGCTGCGTAATACTCCATCGTGTATATGTACCACCTTTTTAAAAAAATCCAGTCCAGTTTTGATGGGCAGCATGGTTGGTTCCATGTTTTTGCTACTGTGAATAGTGCTGCAATAAACATGCGTGAGCAGGTATCTTTTTTGTAGGTGGATTGAAGTTCCTTCAGGTATACTCCCAGAAGGGGGATTGCTGGTCATAGAGAAGGTCGATTTCTCGTTCTTTGAAGAATTGCCACGTGGTTTTCCACAGAGGCTGAACTACTTTGCCTTCCCACCAGCAGTGTAGAAGCGTCCCCTTTTCTCCATATCATGGGAGCTTTTTTGTTAAGTTGTTCCAAAATTTCTCAGTCAGATTTCCTGCAGCAACGGGTGCGTTCATCTTCTTTCATTTACTATGCTTTAACCTTTCAGTACAGTTGGGTGGGCACATGTCTGTTCTCCTCTATCACTTGTTTATTTTTCTTCCTCATCAATGTTTTTCCTGGTCCCTGACGCACTGTAGGCATTTGAATATTTGTTGAATGAATGCAGGACTACTGAAGCAGATCTCAGATTCTCCTCCATCCTTAGTTTAAAAAAGACAAAAAATTCTCCTGTATGAAAAAGCATTTCTAAAATACTTAACAGGTCGGAGAGAGACTTAATATTTTAATAACTTGGCCAAATTTAAGATATTTTGCTAAGAGAGACATTTGTAATCTTATCAAGTGCATGCAAATCTTTTCTTAGATCGCAAAACCTTATCTTATCTATCAGCATCTTCTGTTGACATTGGTTTATTGATGCTGGCAACCTTTTATATAACATCTCCATAAATGTATGCATAGTTCTGAACTAGTAAATTGCTTGTGATGAATTGAGCGAAAGAAAAATAGTTTTAGTGTTAAATGAAGTATATTTCTTCCATAGATGTAATTTTATGTTCTTCAAATTTTGGTGAGTTCACAACTCAATAAAACTCTCTCAAAATCATATTAGAGGGTACCTGCATGCTGACTGTTTGTATAACCAACCCTGAATTGTCCTCCACAATTTGAAAATAAAAAATTTAAATAAAATCATATTAGATAAACACCCTGACACTAAATTTAATGACTAGTGACCATAAAACACCATTTTCCAGTCACTAGGCAGGGGAGGCAGGGGTAGAAAAGGTGGGGTGTGTTGTCAATTGGATTCATAGTTTCTCTCAGTGTATTGAGATTAGCTTCCTATCCAGTGTCCTGATTAATATACTGCCATGTGTCACTGAATGATGGGCACATGTTCTGAGAGGAGCCTCATTAAGCAATTTTGTCATTGTGCCCACACCGTGGAGCACACCTGCACAGACCTAGATTGTATAGTCTCCTGCACACCTAGGCCACACGGTGCATCCTGCTGCCTCTGGGCTACACACCTGGACAGCTTGTCACTGCCCCGAATACAGCAGGCAACTGGAACACCGTGGCATGGATTAGCGTATCTCGACATATTGGGACATAGAAAAGGTCCAGTAAAAATACAGTCAAGAGATTAAAGAATGGCCCACCGGGAGAGGGCCCTTAGCGTGGATGGAACTTGCTCAGGCGAGTCAGGGAGGGATGGCGGGGCAGGGTGAAGGCCCAGGTCCTCACTGTCCCCTGCCGGGACTTCACCAACACTGGACTCAGGCTACACGAAGTTGAACAAGATCATGCTTCTTTCTTCAAGATAAACTCAGCTTAGCTTACCGTAGCTTTTTTCGACTTTTTAATATACACACACAATACAGCTATACAAAAAAGATGTGCTTTTTTTTGGAGTCAGAGTCTCACTCTGTTGCCCAGGCCGGAGTGCAGTGGCACGCTCACAGCCTCGACCTGCTGGGCTCAGAGGTGGTTACGGGGCACACGGCCGTCAGGTGCTTATCAGGCAGATGGCTGTGTGTGTGTGTGTGTGTGTGTGTGTGTGTGTGTGTGTGTGTGTGACTTTATCTTTGCTCTGAGAGCCCTGCACTTACAGGCATGGGAGCAGAACTTTCTCCGCAGGCGTGCTGGCTGCTCGCTGATTTTCTGGGTGTAGTCTCGTTGTTCTCTGCGGTCTTCTTGTCTTGAGAGACCGGGTGGTCGAACACATCGTGAAGCCCAGCCCTCGCCCCACGATACCTGTGAACTCCGTTAAGGGAAGGGCTGGTGCTCTTCACTGGGTTATCCCCTGGTTTCTGTCTACAAACTCTAAAGCAATCTCCTGGGTTTTCTAAAGATGAAGAACTCAAAGCACAAGTCAACGTGGCTTGCAAATTATACTGAAAAAGAAGAGGAATTTTCAGAGGTGGTTTCCAGCGTCCTCTTTCTTAAGGGTTCTCATTTCTCCTTCTTCTTTCCCCCATGTTGACCTTAGACACTCCCAAATTCTCCCTTTTATTCAAAACCACTGAGTTGCCTCTGGGATTATCTGAAGCATTTCACTTCAGACCACCTTTACAGAGCCAGTCCCACCAAAGTGCACCCTGCAACAAGACTGATCGTCCTTTATCAGGGTCCCCCTGCTTTAGGAAGTAGTGAGACTTGGCCATATTTGTTTCCATTGCACTGAGCTCCTCGTACTCACCTGTGAAATGGGGACAGCAATACTCCCCTGCCTGTGTTCCAGCATAAATCGGATGTGATCGTGGCTGTGCAAAGTCCTGGGAAGGAAGCCAGATAGAACCGTGAACAACCACGAGAACTGTGCTTTGACGGAACCCCCTTGAAGACTCTTCCCTCACAAGCGATTCAGAGAATTTCAGAGGACAGCCCTCTGGCCTTAGGCATCACTTCCAGGGGCTCTCAACTCCCAAATCCAGCCTGGTGACCACATGGGAGCCTGCCTGGTGACACGTCCTCTCCAGCCACCCATGAGGGAGGGATGGGCTGGCAGGCCTCGGCACACGTGCTGATGGATGGCTGTTGGCTCCCAAGGCCTCTGGGGACCGTCTCGCCCAGAGGTGCCATACAGTGTAAGTTCCAGGCCACATCCTTCCCCTCCGCCTGTTCGCGTCTGGAAGCCTGTGGCGGCGTCGGGTGCCTGCGCTCCAGGGAGATGGCTATGTCCCTGCAGAACCTGGGCGTCTCGGGCCTATGCATGCTCAGGGAGCTGAAGGGGTCCACGCAGAGCTGCCCTCCGCCGAGGCCCCTGGGCTGAGAAGCCAGCCTAACATTTTGCTTTCTTTGTCTAAGCCAAATGAAAGCTCTCTCACTTAGGTCAGACTGTGACGACTCAATTTCTGAAGGGATCTGTTCATCGCTCGCCCAGCCGGCTGAAGGAGGGAGTTTCCCAGGAGGCAGAGCGGGGGAGAAGCCCGGACCTTTTCCTCTTCCTGTGCAGCCGATGGTCTGGCACGAGCTCAGTGTCCATGGGGACAGCACGGAACCCTTCGGGTCCCGGAGTCCTCATTCCTCATCACAGGTTTTAAGTGAGAGCAAAATCGCCCATGGAGCTAAGGTGGCATTACTGGAACACACTTTGCAATTGCTGAAAACATAGACATGTCAAGTGCATTTTTGCCTGCCAAAATTTCTAAAGCAACCACAACACGTTTCTACAGATTAAAACAGCAGGTTTGAGGAAAAACGAGGTGTCTGAGGGAGAATTAAGCTTTGGACTTCAATTACAAAAACAATTACAAACCTTAAAAGGTATGCTCCTACCAAATATTAGGTGTGCCTTATGTACTGCGTTTGTCACTCGAGTCCTATTGTAGCTCTCGCCCCTCAAACCCATCCTCATGTTTCCTTTTGCTTACACAAACATGAAATATAATAGCAATCAGATGTTATTTCTGCGCATCAAATGGACCAATGGAATTTTAGCAAGCCAAAATGTCCAGTGTTCAGAAAAGCAGTATTCTGAAACGTGGCTGCTAGGGGTACCATCTCAGGCAGGCTAATTTGGCTGTAAGGGTTAATATCCTGCACATGTCATGCTCTTTGATGCAGCCTTCCTGGAACACGATTCAAAGGCTAGAACTGGAGAGGGCTTAAAAGACTTGTCTAGCAAGAGTGACCACTGCATTATTTAGAATAGAATGGGCCGCGCTCAGTGGCTCAGCCTGTCATCCCAGCACTTTGGGAGGCCGAGGCGAGTGGGTTGCCTGAGCCCGCAGGTTCGAAACCAGTCTGGGCATCTGGGCGAGACCTCATCTCTACAATAAATTGAAAAAACTATTAGCGAGGCGTGGTAGTGCACGCCTGTAGTTCCAGCTACTTGGAAGACCGAGGCGGAAGGATCACCGGAGCCCAACAGGTTATCACTGGGGTGGCCGTGAGTGTGCCACGGCACTCCAGCCTGGGCAACAGAGTGAGACTCCAACTCAAAAAAAAAAAAAGAATAGAATGGGGGAGGAGAGAGAGTGAGAGGGTACCAAAATGTTGAGAGTTTTATATTCGTTAAGTAGTAAGTAATGCAGCAGCATATGAAATAGCCAGTCAGCTACTGCTTTGCAAGGAAAATAGAATTAAATTGTTAATTAAATAAATTGGCAATTAAAAATAAAATTGCATAATTAAATGAAATTAAATAGTTAATTAGACACAATGAATGGTGTCACATCAGTTAAACAGGTGCTTGTCACAAGGCCATGAGTTCTAATGGTCATGCAATGTCTTATTTCAGAAACTATGCAGGATAGGAAGGTGTAGAACCCTTCCCGAGGGGAAATGCCCCACGACTGTCCCCAGGCGGGTGAGACACTACACGTAGCTGTGCCTCCTTCTCTCCACAAGAAGAGAAGAAATGGAGAAGGAGAGTCATTCACTTTCAGGGAGCCCTTAAGACCGAAATTTTGAAAAATGGAGGCAAGTGCAATTGGAATGTTGTTTTTTCCTGGTAGAAGTTGTGACATATCTCAAAAGAGACTGGACTGCGAAGATACGGAATAAAAACCTTAGATTAGAAGACTGAGGGTCACAGGGAGTGCAGGGAGCACTGCGGACCAGGGGAGCCCCCGGCACCCCCTCTGAGGACTTGGGCGAAGAGCCTCTTCATTTGAGAGGCGTAAGACGGCACGATAATTAGAACAGAGACTCAATTTCTAATTTCCTTCCCCTTTCCTCTTTGGAATAGTACTGGAACCTTCAATAAACGACTGCTTTAGCCACGATCAGATTCCCACGGGTCATTCATTCAGGGAAAAAGAAGAAAATAGTACTCAAAAGTGACACGTGGGAGCCAGGACTTCCTGATAACCCTCAACAGCCATCAGTAACAGTGCTTCAGTTGCACAAAATGTGTACAACTGGCATTTTGCATTGACAGTGTGAGTGGTTTTATCACTGCTGGTACTCACACCCTTCCCTGTAATTTTGGCCTACAATTTGCTAATGACCATGTACAGTGTCGTATTAAGAAGAACATATGATCTACCCAGATGATCAGTTTAACTCTGGGTCATGTTTCCAGCCAAGGTCGTAGGTTAGAGAGAACAGTTGAAGGGAAGCCAAGCACTGAGAGAGTCAAGACTGAGGCAAGACGCAGAAGGACAGGGCCCCTGCCCGGGACCCTCGATCACACTTAAATGGCTGCATCGACACGATGCGCGAGTGGGTGAGGATTTGGAGACGGAAGGCGCATTCCTCAGCTTTCAAACTTGAGTTTTTATGTTTATTGTAGCATCGTTCACAATAACAAAAACAGGGAACCAACCGTGATGCCCATCGAAAGAAGACTGGATAAAAAATGTGGTATATATACTTGATGGAATACCCTCATAGAGTCATAAAGAAGGAAAAAACCATGAACTTCGCAGCAACTTGAATGGACTTAGGATCTCTAATACCGAGTGCTCTATCACAGAAACAAAGAACTGAGTATCACATGTTCTCACTCATAAGCGGACCTTGAACAATGAACGTACTACTATAAGAAAGGGATTGGCAGTCGTGGGAAACTGCTGGAGTTGTGGGAGGCGGGATTGGCAGTAGCGAGAAACTGCCAGAGGAGGGGGCACACCTCCTCAACAAGGGTACCCAGATAGTGATCATTTGTAGACCTCACCCTGAATTGTACCCGACATTTTAAAAACAAAACAAAATTTTAAAAGTTTTTTGGAAATGAGCTTTTTGTTTAATCTGCAGCTCACCCAGGGTGCGGCCCTCACCTCCCTAAAGATGGGCGTGGTCTCCAGTGGGCTCTGTGGGGTCTCCCGTGTATCACCTGGCAAAGAATCATCCGGAACCTTGGGGTGGAGGTGTCCGCCAGCCACTGGGAAGCGCTGGGCCTCTTCCTCCCAGGTGTGTCTTGCAGCAGAGACGGGCAAGGCCTGAGAAGAAGAATCATTGCTCCCCACACGCATGAACTCCTGCTGTCCAGGCCCTACAGCCCACTCTGCTCCTCGAGAGGCTCTGGCAGGAGGCCCGAAGACCCAGCTGATTTTCTGAGGAGACTTCCCACTTCCTTGGCCATAAACACCTGGTTTCTGCCTCGAATAATCCTGCCTCTTCCTTCCTAAGTGGCATAAATGGGGTGGGTGTGGTGGGGGCCAGAAGCTCCTGGCAATGCTCGGTTTCAGGCCCAGTCACCGCCTTCCTCTCTGTCTATCCTCACATAAGAGAACGGCTCTGGGTGAAGTCGCTGGCACCTAGGTAGTCTCTGCTTCCTCCAGGCGCTGTGGAGCTGAGAGCTGGGTGGGAGGTGGGCTCTTGTGCGAGAAGAAGGGACGTTCTTGACTTGACCCCCCTTTTCCTTGGGAAGTGGGTGGCAAGAACGTGGCCATACCTGCCACGTGGCCCGGGAGCCACGTGTCCCACTGGGCTGCCCGGATCTCAGGGTTCACGGCACAGGGCAGCAGAGCAGATTTTCTAACAGGTTTTCGGAATGGGCACTTGAAAATTCTATCACTCAAGTTTTGAATATTTGCTTTTCAAACCCACCTTCAAGGTCACCAGATGTGTCTTTTCCTTTCCGAGTCGCTTAATTCTTTTCTGCCAGGCGATTATTAAAAACTTTCACCTGATGGGATTGTTTTAGGGAATACATGAAAGAATCCGTGTACGCGGCTTCAGAGACGCACACCACTGCAGCTTCCTCTGAGAGCCCCCGGTGTGTTCCTGGGAAGTTTCTCCTGATCCCAGATGGGCCTTCAGGAGGGGCCCCGACTGCCAGCGCTCTGCTAGGAAACACCCCCGGCTGTGGCACGCGCGGCCACCTCTGTGCTTTGTCGTGCTCACCGTCCTCCTCCCTTTTGGATCAGAGACTCTTTGAGGATGGAGCAGGTACCTTTGGCCATCCTGGCACACTGTGGACTCGCCATGGAGTCATGCTTAAGAGGTGAATGGAGAGACGCCCTGGATGCCATGTGGCAGCTGCGAGCAGACAGGTGAGCAGAAGGCGCTCCAGGGCCACGGGCACAGAGGTGACAGGACATGCTTGCGTATCAGTGGGACCTGGCTTATTCCAGGACTCCCCTCCTTGTGATGGCAGAGTGCCCTCTGTTCCCAAAGATCCTGAGGAATAAAGGAGGGGTGGAGGAATTCCAGGTCCTGCTCTTGCGGGGATCCTTCCTGCATCCGGGCAGCCACGTGAGCTTACCTTCCGCTTGAAAGACGCTGCCCCAGTGACCGCCGAGCTGCCCTGCTCCAGGTGAGCAGGGGCGAACACCTAGGGCTCAGCAAAGAGTGACATGGACACCAAGAGGTGGAGGCAGAGGAGAGGAGACACTCGTAGGGCACGTGCTTTGCTGTCAGCAGGACGGCGACGTCAAATTATGCGCACGCGCGCGCGCGCACACACACACACACGCCAGCAAGGTCCCAAGGGAGAGCATTAGCTTTGGGATTTCTTTCTCAGGGGTCTATAAAATGCTGTTGTCTTGGTAGAGACAGGTAAGGAATCTTCACTTTGGGGAACCTGGACTTGAAAGAGCATTGTCCTGGGTAAATCAGGATTCAAACGAGGGGAGCAGAAGTCAATGCTGTATTCTTTGAAACACCGTGACATTCAAAATATCATGGCTTTTTAAACCGAGTGGCATGCAAGGAAGCGTCTATGGGAGCACGTAGGTGGGTGGAACATAATTTTTAATATTGCACTTATGAGATGGTGCCTCGGAAAAGTAAATCCGATTAGGACAAATATTCGGAGCTCCCGCCAGAGCTGGAGGACAGAGGACACGAGTGTCCAGCAAATTAGCCACGGCGTGGCCCCACCAGCCCACTGCTCTGGAAACTGCCAATACACAGAAACACGCACATGGGTTAGAGCCTTCCTGCCCTAAAAGCAGGACTGCCTGAGCACCTGCCTGCTGCTGTTCTTGTGCTTGGATTTGACTACAGTGAACTCAGCCAAGAAGTCTTATTGTATTGCAGGAAATTGGGCTCAAATAAACAGACTCCTGAATCAGCAGAACTTTTTTTTTCTTGTGTACTTCCATTTTAGGGGAAAATGAATGTATCCGTGTATTATAAGACAGACTTATATGTCAGGAAATCATTTAATATAATAAAACTTGCCTGCTAGAGCCAGATGCCACTTTCACCTGAAGCCAGGGTCTTACACATTGAAGTTACCAATTAGAAAATGGGCCAAGGTCACCTCAAGATCCCAAGTGAGGGAAAGGCTAAAGTTATTCAGAATTCTCTGGGGCAGGAAAAAGTAGCAAAGGGCTGAAGCAAAAAGCAGATTCTGGAAAACACTAAGTTTTGTTTATCAGTAACTTCCCATAATAGTCATTATTTCAGTTATTTTGTCATGTGTGTCAACTGAGTTTCAAAAATCTTTACTGAGAAAGAATTCTTTTTTCCTAATAAAATATGTGATTATTTCTCAGGCTTTGGAAATGTGGCAAAAATGAGTTTAGCACAAAAAAGACTTACTTGTTTTCAAAGGCCTAGTTATTTACATGAGCTTGGTAGGACTAAAGCTTAATTTGAAAATAAATCCTACGGAAATAGAAGCCTACAATACATTTTAATTTAGGAGCTAAGGAGGGCATGACATTACACATTTACATATGATAGCAAAAAATTTATACTAAGTTAGAGAGGAAAGTCTACTAAGAAATAACCTTGATTAAACGTGCCAAAAATTAAAACACAAACAAGCAGCCCTCTTCCAAAGTGGACAAAAGATACGCATAGACATCTCTCGAAAGAAGACCCATGAGAGCAACAGATCCGCGGAAAGACGCTCGGCCTCACTGCGCATCCAAGAAACGCGAACTAAGACCACTTTGCGGTGCCACCGAACTCCAGGCAGGAGGCCACCGTCCCCCGCTCAAAGCCCAGCAGGTGCTGGAGAGGATGCGGCGAAAGGGAACACGTCTGCAGGGCTGGCGGCGTGGAAGCTCGTACAGCCTCGGTGGAAAACCGTCTGGCGGTTCCTCGCAGGTCTAAAGACCACCTTCCACGCAGCCTCGCAACCCCCTGCTGGGAACACGCGCAGGGGAGCTCGAGTCACTCCGGGGAAGAGAGAGCGGCTCACCCATGTCTACTGCGGTGTCGCTCGCACTGGCACCAACAGGGGACCGGCCGTGCTGCCC
>NW_007233003.1:0-14653 GCF_000164805.1 Carlito syrichta | reverse complement strand
CCCAGGCAGGTCTCAACCCCACCGGCTCAGGCAATCCACTCACCTCAGCCTCCCAAAGGCGTGGGATTACAGGCTGAGCCACCGAGCCTGGCTATGTCCACTTTTTAATTGGGGTTGTTTTTTCCTTTCACTTGAGTTCCTTGTAGATCCTAAATATTAGGTCTTTGTTAGATACATAATTAGTAAATACTTCTTTCCCATTCTGTGGGTTGTCTCCCCACTCTCTTGATGGTTTCTTTTACCATGCAAAAGCTTTTCAGTTTCATGAAGTCCCACCTGTCTACCTTAGGTTTTATTGCATTCGCTTTTGGGGACTTGGTCAAGAATTTGGTGCCTACTTCAATGTGCATTAGGTCTCCTTTCTCCAGTGTTTGTTAATGGTGACTTTTTAAAAGTGAGCTGGTTGAGAGACCAAGTTTTTGCTTCTGGAATTTCTGTCCTGTTTCATTCTGTCCAACCAGGCTATTCTGGTTACTATAGCTTTGTAGTAAAGTTGTAAGTCTGGAAGTTGATATCTCCCACTTTGTTCCTTTTACTGAGGATTGTTTTGGCTATCTGTGCTCTTTTTTGTTTCCAAAGGAATCTATGTATTATCACTTCCAAGTCTGAGAAAAATGATTTTGATAATTGGATGGGTGTTGCATTGAATCTGTAGATTACCTTGGGTATGATGGACATCTTGACAATATTAATTCTTCTGATCCATGAGCATGAAATGTTTTTCCTTTTTTTGTGTGTCGTCCTTGATTTCTTTGAGCAGCATTTTGTAGTTCTCATTGTTTCGCTTCTCTGATTAGGTGGATGCCAAAGTATTTCACTTTTTTGTGGTTATTGTGAATGGGATTGTGCTTTTTATTTGGTTCTGTCTGCTTGCTGCTGGTGTATAGAAATGCATCTGTCTTTTGCATAATGATTTTGTACCCCAAGACTTTATCAAAGCCAATTATCAATGTAAGGAGGCTTTTGGCAGAATCCCTAGGGTTTTCAGATATAGAATTATATCACCCATGAAGAGGGATAGCTTAACGTCCTCTTTTCCTAGTTAGATATCCCCAATTTCCTTCTCTTGCCTGACGACTTTGGCTAGGACTTCCAACACTGTGTTGAACAGGAGGCGTGAGAGTAGGCATCCTTGTGTTGTTCTCGGGTTGAATCCTTCCAACTTCTGCCCATTTAGCAAAATGTTGCCTGTGGGCTTATCATAGATGGCTCCTACTGTTCTGAGGAGTGTTCCTTCAATGCCTAGGTGCTTGAGAGTTTTTATCAAGAGGGTATGCTGGATTTTGTCAAATGCTTTTTCTGTGTCTGATGACATATCATTCGGTTCTTGGTTTTACATCTGTTGATGTGCTGAATTACATTTATAGTCTTGTAAATGTTGAACCAGTCCTGCATCACAAGAATGAAGCCCACCAGGTCATGGTGGATGATTGTTGATATGTGGTGTTGGATCCAATTTACTAGAGTCATATTTAGATTGTTTGCACCTATGTTCATCAAGGAGATGGGACCATAATTATTTTTCCTTATTGGGTCTTTGCCAGGTTTAAATGTAAGTATGATGTTGGCTTCATAAAATGAGTTGAGGACTATTCCATCTTTCTTGATTGCCTGGAATACTTTTGATAAGACTGGTATCAGCTCCTCCTTGTATGTCTTGTAGAATTCAGCTGGGAAGTCATATGGTCTGGGCCTTTTTTTGGTGGCGGGATTTCTTATGACTGAGTCAATTTCCTGGCTTGCTATTGGAATGTTAGAGTTTCAATTTCTTTCTTTTCTTTTTTTTTTTGAGTTGGAGTCTCCCTCTGTCACCCAGGCTGGAGGGCAGTGGCACACTCACAGTCACCGCAGCCTCGACCTGCTGGGCTCAGGTGATCCTTCTTCCTCAGCCTTCCAAGTAGCTGGAACTACAGGCATGTGCTAACACACCTGGCTAGTTTTTTGTTTTGTAGAGATGAGGTATCTCCAAGTTGCCCAGGCTGGTCTTGAACCCGTGGGCTCAGGCAGGCAAACCTCTCACCTTGGCCTCTCAAAATGCTGGGATTATAGGTGTGAGCCACCATGCCCGGCCTCAATTTCCTCTTGTTTTAACCTTGGGAGGTTGTGTGATGTACTCCATTTCCTTTAGGTTTTCTAGTTTATTTACATATCGGTTTTTATAGTAATCTTATAGTCTTTGGACTTTCTTCAGGGTCATTTGTGACTTTGCCTTTTGCATTTGTAACTGTATTTATCTGGGTTTCATCTCTCTTTTTTAAAATTCCGTCTGGCCAAGGGACTGCCAACCTTACTTATCCTTTCAAAGAACCAGCTTTTGGTCATGTTGATCCATTCAGTGATATTTTTGCCTTTTATGTCCTGCCATGGTGATTTTATCTTGATGATCTGACTACTTCTGCTGAGGCTAGGGTTTGGGTGATCATGCGTTTCCAGCTCCCTTAGGTGCCACATAGTCTGCCTACTTGTGGTCTTTCTGTTCTTGTGTGTGTGTGCAATGCTACGAATTTTCCTCTTTACACTCATTTCATGGCGTCCCAAAGATTCTGGTGTGTCTTTCTTTTGTCTGTTTCCAGGAAGCTTTTAATTTCTGTATTGATTTTCGTGTTGACCCAGTTGTTCAGCATGTTGTTTAGTGGCCAAATCTTTGAATGTTTTGGGAGGATCTTGTTGGTGAAGCTACTTATTTTTACTGCACTGCAATCTGAGAAGATGCATGCTATTACTTCAATCTTTTGAAAATTGTTCACACTTGATTTATGTCTGAGCATGTGATCAATCTTGGAGCATGTGTCATGTCCTGATGAGTAGAATGTATACTTTGTAGATGTTGGGTGAAGTGTTCTGAAGATGTCTATTAAATCCATTTGATTGAGCATTGATTTGAGGTTCTAGATCTCCTTATTAATTTTTTGCCTCAATAATCGATCTAAAGCTATTAGTGGGGTATTTAGGTCTCCAACTATGATTGTGTGAGAGTCAATGTCCTCTCTTGGTTTTCCTAGGAGTTGTTTTATAAATCCTGGTGCTCCTGTGTTGGGTGCATATATGTTTAGGATGGATATTTCTTGCTGGTAGATTGAGTCTTTTACCATGATGTGGTGTCCTTCTGTGTTCTTTCTAACTTTTGATGGTTTGAAGACTGCCTTGTCTGATGTTAGAATGGCTACATCTATCCTCTGTATTCCATTCACCGAAAGATAATTTCCCAGCCTCCAAATTTGAGCCTGTGGGTGTCCTTTACAGTGAGATGAGTTTCCTGAAGGCAGCAAACTGTTGGATCATGCTTCTTTATCCAGTTTGCCTCTATGCCTTTTCAGAGGTGCAGTTCGATTATTGAAAGGTGAGTTTGTCCCTGTCAAAGGACTCTTAGGGGTTTGCTTTAACTTTTGTATTTATATATTTACATGTCTTCATTTCTGTGAGTGCTCTGTATGCACTGTCAGCTCTGTTTTCCTGTACTTTTGTGATAGGTATGACCAATCTTTTTTTATCCCAAGTTCAATACCTTAAGCATCTCCTGAAGGGCTCATCTGGAAGTGGCATATTCTTTTAAGGATTGGATGTCTGGGAATGATTTTATTTCCTTATCACCAGTGAAGTTAGCTTGGCTAGGTAGGAAATTCTCTCTGGTCAGATATGGGAAGTTTTCTTGAATGACCTCATGGAATGTTTGTTTCATGATGTTTTCTGTTTCTCTTTCTGTTTCAGAGATACCAATCATGTGTAGATTTGGTTTCTTGACATAGTCCTGCATCTTTCAGAGGCTTCGATCCTTCATTTTAAAGCTTTTGTTCTTTTTTTTTCCACAGAGTTAATTACATATTTTGGCCTTCAAGTTCTAAATTCTTTCCTTTGCCTGGTTGACCCTATTATCTATGCTTGTTAGTGTGCTTTTGATTTCAGAATGGTCTTTTTTGAAATTGGTCACCTCTGCTTTTACTTCCTGTATAACTTCAGTGGGTTTTGCTTCTAGTTTCTATTTGTTCCTGTACACTTTTGCCATTCTCTAATTTCTGTAGCTGTGATCTGGGACAGGTCGTTCTGGGGGGGGTTCCCTTGTTTGTGCTCTGATAGCTGCTTTTTCAAGCACTGGGACTCTAATGGTTGCCTGTATTTTTTCATTGATTTTTTTCTCTCACTTGTGAGAGACCTCTCTTCGTTCTCTATATTTTTTATTTAAAGCTCTGAAGCTATTCAATTACTTTTTGTTCTAGAAACCTTTCTGTAATTCAATATTTGTCACTTGGTAAGAGTGTGAGGGGCATGGACATCTGCTTCTTCCTCTACCTTGTGGCAGGATTTTGTCATTGCAGAGCTTCTTACCTGCTGCTAAACTTGTCTGACCAGTTTTCAGCCCCTACTGCTAGCATGAGCAGGAGGAGGGGGAAGGGAATGAGTCTGTCTCTTGACTGCAGTCTACAGCCCAGGTGCCCTCACACTGAGAGAGCCCTTGGGTGTCTATTGTGTCTCTCCCTCCCTATTCAGGTACACATTCTGCTCTTGAAATAGAGTGAATTTTCTGCTGCTGAGGAGGTGGTGGGCACCACTCTCCCTGGACACAGGGCTTGAAGAGGTTCTTCCCAATCTGGCTGGGGGTATGGCCACCAGCTGCTGGTGGTGTACATCTGCTGGGTTCACTCTGCAGATGGGCCCTACTTGCCTAAGAGTCACCAGTTCGGCAGAAAGCCACATTCACAGTGGCTGCCCCAGCATGGGCCTTTTTCCTGTTCTGCTTGGGTTGCAGTTGCTCAAAGTCCTGTGCCCTGCTTAGGACTCCTCCATGTCGGACTGATGACCTGTGCCCTTCTGGGATGGGGTGAAACATCCCAAAGCATCTCTGGACACTCACCCACTTTTGTTCACTGGGCAGGGCTTCAGTTCTAGCCTAAGGCATGGTGGGGGGTGGGGTGCCTGGGTTCCCATGTCTGCCATGGCTCTCTGCTCTCTGTTTGTTCAAAGACAACTTTGCTGGGTGAAGGGTGTGTCACCCTTCCAAAAATGTTCAAGGTGTTTCCATTTATTAGCAGTTGGGTCCCTCCTCTCTGTCTTGCTTGGTGAGAGCAGCACTGCTCTCCTGCTCCATGGGTGGCCATCTTGGATCCTTTGTAACTTTGCTTCAAAAAGTAAGATTTTTCTATTATATTTTGGATGATTAAAGCAAGGAAGTATTTTTAAGTCTTGAAAGTTCATAAAACAAAGCTATGATGTGGTTTTCTACACTTCAACATCTAATGTGTGTATAACTTACTTGTCTGTATATGGAGGGTTTGGCCATGTATCCTAGTCTAAGTACCCTGCCTCACTGAAGGACTGGAAAAATGACCAGGAGCACTGTCTCTGATACTACAGCAAGGGATATAATCTGGTGTCATCCAGAGAAGTCCTACTCAGTGACCTACTAACCTACTAGGTCACCTTATCTGGGATAAACTCGAGATACTGGAGAATCTAAACTTGAAACTGAAGGAGGGTAGTGGCTCATATGCTATCTTAGTTGCCTCCTGTTGCACACCAATTGTGTATAGCCATGTCGGAGACCACAGGCTTTACCAGAGATCTCAGAGGTCAAATTATTCAGATCTTTACTTCAAAGAAATCTATTTCCCACTTCTGCATCTCTCCCCAATACACCCAAGACAACTTCTCTGGGTTCTCAAGTCCATCATTGGCTTGGCAGTGCTTGGAATAAATACTTAATCCCTAGCAGGGAAATGAAAAATTGTTGGCTTATCTGCCAGAAGATGTCACTGCAAGACACCCAACCTGGCAAGGTGGAGAAAAACCAGCCTTGGTTTATTGCTTCTTCAGAAGACTTCTTTCCACTTCTTTTCACTTCTAGCCTACCCTCCTAGTCTAGGGTAGGTGGGTGTGGCTCCTCCCACCGCCAGTTTGTCAGAAGGAATTCTGGTGCCTGAATGCACAATAACTCTAGTTCTAGCCACATCTCTTTGTATAGCAGAGTGACACGGAAGTATTGTCAATTGCTAATCTAAGTAAATTCTTTTTTGCTGCTTACCAGAAGAATGGCTATCAGATATCTCCTTAGATAATTCTTGAGGCACCTGTCAAACTGTTGATGGAAGTATAAACTACTACAGTCTTTCTAGAAGGCATGCCAGCAATATGCATATCCTTTGACTCAGCAATTTCACTTTTAGGACATTTGGGGAAAGATATACAAGGAGAGTCATTATTGTTTATAACCAGAAAAGCCAGAAACAATGTAAATGCCTAACTATAAGGAATTGATTAAATGAATTATATCCAAACAATCGAATACACTAAAGTCATTGAAAAGGGCGAGAAAGATAATTGTTTACTGACATAGAAAGATGCCCTTAATATATTATTAAACAAAGTAGGTTACTCTACCTGAACCAAGAGGCTTACCTGATGATTTTCCTTTCTGGTTATCTACTGCCACACAGTTTAATTTTTGTTATTATTTTTTTAGTTGGAGTCTCACTCTGTTGCCCAGGCTGGACTGTAGTGGCACACTCACGGCCACCACAGCCTCGACCTGCTGGGCTCAAGTGATCCTTCTGCCTCAGTCTTCCAAGTAGCTGGAACCACAGGCAAGTGCCATCACGCCTGGCTAATTTTTTGATTTATCGTAGAGACGAGGTCTCACCATGTTGCTCAGGCTGGTCTCAAATCCCTGAGCTCAGGCAATTCTCTTGCCTTGGTCTCCCAAAGTGCTGGGATTGCATGCTTAGGCCACCGTGCCCAGCCAGTTATTATCATTATTTTCTTTTTTTTTTGATTTGAAGTCTCACTCTGTCACCCAGACTAGAGTGCAGTGGCCGCTCCTGGCCACCGCAGCCTCAACCTGCTGGGCTCTGGTGATCCTTCCACCTCAGCCTTCCAAGTAGCTGGAATTACAGGCGTGCGCTACCACGCCCGGCTAGTTTTTGATTTACTGTAGAGATGAGGTCTCACCAAGTTGCCTAGGCGGGTCTCGAACCTGCGGGCTCAGGCAATTCACTCACCTTAGCCTCCCAGAGGCACGGGATTACAGGCTGAGCCACCGAGCCTGGTTGCCAGTTATTATTTTTAAACAAGATGGTTTCTAGGTTTCTTTGATACTTTTTCTTTAAATATTTTGTTGAATTTTTCTTTCAAACAAAACAGTGTTTCCTTCTTGTACCCACCTAATAACACAAGTATACAAGTATAAAGTCTGCAGTTTCCAACCCCAGAGCTCACTTCTATGCTCTGCTTCATGAAAACAGTGTTACATTTCATGAATATCATCTACGTTTTCTCTAAGTTCATAAAAACATAAGCATGTATTTCACATATTAGTCTTAATCTTTTAAGATGTGATTACAGTATACACATTCTGCAGCTTGCATCTTAAAATTTAACAGCATATCATGGACATTTCTCCAGAGACCAACTAATTCTTATCAATGACATGAATATTCCATGATATGGATGCACCAAAATCTAGTCAACCACACTCCACTTTGTAGACATATGGATTGTTTCCAGTAGCATAAGTATTTCTTGGGATCAGATTGGTAAAGTAGGTTTGCTGGCCCAAAAGTATGCTTTTTTTTCACTTTAATACTCCCATTCTTTGTTATATGTTTGTTGTATAACAAACCACCCTAACACTTAGCGGCCTAAAACAACAACTTCTTATTTCTCGCAGCATTCTGCTCAGGAAACCAGGCAGGGTTCTGGGTGGCTGTTGTGCTCTGCATGGCTTCGGTGGGGTCACTCGTGTAGTTCTGTTCAGCCCACAACTGCGCTGTACTGGATAGGCTGAGAAGCTTCACTCACAGGTCTGGCCGTGGTGCTTCTCTCCACGTGGCTAGCTTGGGTGACTGGCAACATTGTGGTCTCAGGTTAGTCTTACCCCTTATACAACAGCTTTCTTCTTCAAACAAGGCAGAAGCAGAAGTCACCAGTCCTTTTAAAGGTTAGGAGACAAGGACGGCAGCACTTCTGCCACACTCTTGATCAAAATCAGGTTTACAGTCAGACAACATTTACAAGGAGGGGAGAGAAAAATGATGGCCATATTTGGAAACTATCTGCCACATCCTGGGTTATTTTCCAGAAGCTTAAGAAATTCACACTCCCCAATAGCTTTATACAAAAAATAAAAAATAAAAAAAGCCTATTTCCACAAGTACTAGATGTTTCTTAATTTTGAAAAAATTTAATTTTGTTTTGTCTGCCTTTCAAATCGTTTGCTGCTTTTCTGTTAAATGCTTAAAAATCAATTTGTAGGAGCCGTTTGTAAAATACAGAAATAAGCTATTTGTCACATTGTGGAATAAATGTTTTCTGCTAGCCTCTCACTAATGTTTTGTTTAATGGTGTGTTTAGATTTATAGAAATCTGTAAATTTGTACATAGTCAATCTTGACAATCTTTTTGTCATTTAGGTTTCTCATCTTGCCAAGCAGACACTCCATCATCCCCAAAGCTATCTGAATAATCTAAATGTTCTTATGTCTTAATTGTTTAATATCTTTAATGCATTTGAAATTTATTTTTATTTTTAATGAACACAGAGAAACTGTCTTTTGTGTTTTTTTGGAAGAAAGCAAGTTATGCCAGAATCATTTATTAAATGTGGCTTCTTTTTCCAGTGATTGGAAATATAAGTTTTTATCACATATTGAATTTACTATATTTGTCTCCATTTCAGATTATTTTCCCACTTATTGACCTCTTATTCTTTTTTTTCTTCTTTCAGTGGAGACGTGGTCCAGCTATGTGGCCTAAACTGGTCTCAAACCTCTGGGCTCAAGCAATTCTTTTGCCTCCGCCTCCCAAAGGGCTGGGATTACAGGTATGAACCACTGTGCCAGATCTCATTCATATTTTTGTCATTTGAAAAATTTGTTTTTGCTTTCTCCAGCCGACCGCCGCCATCATGGGTCGCATGCACGCTCCCGGGAAGGGCCTGTCCCAATCGGCGCTACCCTACCGCCGCAGCGTCCCCACTTGGCTGAAGTTGACGTCTGACGACGTGAAGGAGCAGATTTACAAACTGGCCAAGAAGGGCCTGACTCCCTCACAGATCGGTGTGATCCTGAGGGACTCCCATGGTGTGGCACAAGTACGCTTTGTGACAGGCAATAAAATCTTGAGAATCCTTAAGTCAAAAGGGCTTGCTCCTGATCTTCCTGAGGATCTCTACCATTTAAGTAAGAAAGCAGTTGCTGTCCGAAAGCACATCGAGAGGAACAGAAAGGATAAGGATGCTAAATTCCGCCTGATTCTGATAGAGTCGAATTCACTGACTGGCTCCATATTACAAGACCAAGCGAGTCCTTCCTCCCAATTGGAAATATGAGTCGTCCACAGCCTCTGCCCTGGTTGCATAAATTTGTCTATGTACTCAAGCAATAAAATGATTAACTAAAAAAAAAAAAAAAAAGAAAGAAAAATTTGTTTTTGCTGGGCCCAGTGGCTCAGTGTGTAATCCCGCACCTTGGGAAGCTGAAGTGAGTGAATTGCCTGAGCCTGAGGGATCGAGACCCGCCTGGGCCACGTGGCAAGACCTCATCTCTACAATAAATCAGTAAAAATAGCTGGGCGTGGTAGCGCGCGCCTGTAGTTCCAGCTACTTGGAAGGCTGAGGCGGAAGGATCGCTGGAGCCCAGCAGGTAGAGGCTGCAGTGGCCGGGAGCAGGCACTGCACTCCAGTCTGGGTGACAGAGTGAGACTCCAATTCAAAAAAAAAAAGAAAAATTTGTTTTAATATTCAAGGTAACAATGTTTCCATTTTGAAAAAAAAAAAAGCCAACATTGCTTTTAAGTTATAATTATAGTAGATCTTGGATACTAGATTTATAAAGTAATGTTACGTGTCTTTTTTCTGGTAGAATAAAATGAAATTTCTGGCCGGGCGTGGTAGCTCATGTCTATAATTCCAGCACTTTGGAAGCCCAAGGTGAGAGGACTGCCCATGGGTTTGAAACCAGCCTGGACAACTTGGCAAAACCTCATCTCTACAATAAGTCAAAAAATTAGCCAGGCAGGGTGGCACATGCCTCAAGTTCCAGCTGCTTGGATGGCTGAGGCAGAAGGATTGCCTGAGCCCAGTAGGTTGAAGTTGTGGTGGCCGTGAGCATGCCACTGCACTCCAGCCTGGGCAACAGAGTGAGACTCCAACTAAAAAAAAAAAAAGAAAAAGAGAGAGAGAGAAAGAGAAAATGAAATTTCTTAAACTTTTACCAACAGTGGTAGTATAATATGGCAAGTGGAAAGGGCTGAGCAGTGTACCTAAGGTATTCTACTAAAGACTTGTCAGAAATATAGTCTTTAATGCATTCACAACTAGTTGGGCACTATGCTAGATGATGCAGACAGACATATTTAAGGCATGGGTATTGCTATTCATTCTTTCCAGAAAACAGGCAGCAAGCAAAAATAAATTAGAGCAAATGACTGGCGGTAGAACTACACTAAATGTTTTCCCTTTGTGAAGTTATTATGTAAATAACAATTTAATGGAAAGACCACGTGTTTGTGTAGGTATATGTGTTTGGTTAAACTATTCTGACAGTCTTTTGTGACTGGAGTAAAGAAGAGCCTAAAATGTTAAATGAGAAGAAAAGTATTCTCTAGAATTCAGATCTCTAGTAGACGTGTAATATTCAAATCCAAGAGAGGGAAAAAAAATGTCAGCATCTTGGCATTTAGTGCTCTCTCTTTCTACATTCTAGCAGAGGAATTTTTAGTTTTAAACCATGGTCCTGAACATATAGTCTGTCTAGTCTGATGTGCTTTTAGCTAGCCATCAACTACGAGGTCTCAAATTGAGTTTGTAAACCATCCTTTAAAAAGTACTACATACACACTGCTGAATATCACTATAGTCACCTTCGAAGTACTCCCCTTGGGAAGCTAGGCACTGACACCAGCACCGAGTCTGCCCATCAAAGCAATTTTGGAACTTCTCTGGAATGGCCATCAGAGTTGTCGTCATTTGTTGGGGTCTGACAATTAAGCTCATGAACTTGCCACTGTGTGCTTACGTTGGCAGCACTGTACAAATAACTGTATTGGAACACCCTCCCTACTTTCCTGATTTAGCCCCCACTGACTTTTTTCTTTACCCAAAGATAAAAGAAATACTGAAAGGAAGATATTTGATGACATTCAGGACATTAAGAGTAATACGACAGCTCTGATGGCCATTCCAGAAAGTTCCAATATTGCTCTGATGGGTGGACTAGGCATTGGCATCAGTGCATAGCTTCCCAAGGGGAGTACTTCAAAGGTGACTGTAGTGATATTCAGCAATGAGGTATGCACCATTTTCTCTAGGATGAGTTGCCTAACTTAATTGTCGGAGCTCATATTTGTAGCTAGGACTGGAACCGTAGCCACCTGGTGAACTTCTGGATCTCAATCTGTAGGCTTAGCTCACTATACAAAAACAAAACATTATCTTTTCAGTTCTTGAGTTTCTCGCAGTCTGAAACGGATCACCTGCAAGGGCTCATAGAAGAGTTAGCTATCTGAAGACAGTGATCATGATGTACTTCTAGGGAGAATAAAAGAAAACACTGAGCCTTTAGTTGTACAGAGCTTGAGAAAGGAGTCACTGCATGAAAATGTTTTGAGGACCTGATAGGTTGAAATAGCTCAGAATGCATCACTGAGGCTTAGGCAGTTTTATAGCAAAGAATCACATGAAACTGGAGGACTGCCACGTCAAAGGTCTCAAGATAGAATCAGAAGTACAAAGCTATTTTAGACAACTTCATGCCATCTTTGGGAAAGGACAGGGCAAAAAACAGGTCATGTTCAATTACTTTCTCGATGCTGGTGGATCAGGAGCAAATTCTAGACTAGAACCATGCTACTATTTTCCTACTATAACATTTTTTTTTTTTTAGTTGGAATCCCACTCTGTCACCCAGGCTGGAGTTCAGTGGCATGCTCACCACACCCGGCTAATTTTTTGTTTATTTATTGTAGACAAGGTCTCACCAAGTTGCCCAGGCTGGTCTCAAACCCATGGTCTTAGGCAACCCTCTCACCTCGGCCTCCCAAAGTGCTGGGATTATAGGTGTGAGCCACCACGCCCAGCCTACTATAATAGCTTAACCTCTTCCCCACCTCTTTCCAATGTGTATGAAACATAAGCAATAAGAACAACATTCAAATACATGAAGTAGATCTATACAGTCTTGTTTGTTTCTCTGGAACTTTTAATAATATATATATATATTTTTTTATGAGTTGGAGTCTCACTCGCACAGACTGGAGTGCAGTGGCCACTCCCGGCCACCGCAGCCTTGACCGGCTGGGCTCTGGCGATCCTTCCGCCTCAGCCTTCCAAGTAGCTGGAACTACAGGCACGCGCTACCACGTTCGGCTAATTTTTTGATTTATTGTAGAGATGAAGTCTCACCAAGTTGCCCAGGCGGGTCTCGAACCCGCACGGGCTCAGGCAATGCACTCACCTCAGCCTCCCAAAGGCGCAGGATTACAGGCTGAGCCACTGAGCCTGGCTCAGGTTTTTTACTTCTAGGAAATCTTAAAGTAGCTTGACTGGGTCCCGGCAGCAAGAATCCAGGAAAAATTGAGATATGAGTCCCAGTGCTCTTTTTGACTCTGCTGGTTCTATAAAGTCGCTTTATGCAACCAGTCACCTCCAGAGTGGTGAACTCTCTAGCAGAGAGAAAGGTTTACACCGCCTCCAGTCACTGGTAATGTCTGCCATTTGCCTCTCTTGTTTGCATCTGTCAAGGTACCGGCAATACTAGTGCACAGGCTATCCTAGACCTGGTTGGAATTGGGAAACTTTTAACTCCACAAGCCAATCTTTTTCTCATTTTTCCCTTGCCTTGAGGGCCTAGGAACTTTGCATTTGGTTGGTGGGGGGAATGTAAAGCTAATTTGAATACTGGTAGTGTTTTTGCTATTACTTAAGATTAATTCTACCAAAAAAAATTGATTAAATTATAAGAAACTGGCAGGGCGTGGTGGCTCAGCCTGTAATCCCAGCACTTTGGGAGGACGAGGCAAGAGGAATGCCTGAGCCCAGGGGTTCAAGACCAGCCTGGGCAACTTGGCGAGACCTCGCCTCGGCAATAAACCACAAAAATTAGCATGGTGAGGTGGCATGCACCTGTAGTCCAGCTACTTGAAAGGTTGAGGTGGGAAGGATCACCTAAGCCTGGCGGTTCAAGGCTGTGGTAGCCGTGAGCATGCCACTACACTCCAGCCTGGGCAACAGCGTGAGGCTTCAATTCAAATAAAAAAAAATTGTAAGAAACTGACCCTATTCACATAACTTATTTAGTTATTATCTCTAAATATATCTGGTATACTGGGGGCTTTTAAAAATGCATACCAGCGGTCAAGAGATAAATTAAGTTCCTATGGTAGGCAGGATAATAGCCCCCTGAAGGTGTCCAAGCCCTCTCAATCCCTGAAACCGGTAAGTATATTAGGTTACATGGCAAGGTGAATCGCATATTAGAAGGACTCAGCTGTGGAGGGAGAGGAAACAAGCCAAGGAATTCATGACCTCTAAAAGCCACAAAAGTGGATTCTCTCCTACAGTTGGTAAGAGGAAAAGACCACTGCCAACACCCTGATTATTGACCAGTGAGACGGTTTACCCTCCAGAACTCTAAGGTGATCAATTTATAGTTTCAAGTCACTAAATTTGTGGGAATTTGTTACAACAGCAATGAAATACTAATACAGGCTTCTCTTAAGGTTCCAGGCTCAGTTGTTTAGAGTATAGGGGGTCAGGTGGGCAATTAATTGTTTTTGTTTGGGAAAAACTAGGATCATAGGTGTGAGCCACGATTGGGTCAGTAAAGCTTCTTACTGGGAATTAACTCAGCTCTAGGAAGCTCCGTCTTTATCCCGCCACTGAAGTAAGGGATCTAGCCAGTCTAGCCCCAGCCAATCAGGATCCTTTCCGTAACACCTGCTGGAAAGGAACAAAGCTAAGCTGAAAGTACTGCTATAACCGGAGTGCAAGAAAGGCGTCGCCACACACCGAGAGTTGAATTTTTGAGTCCGTTAATAGCCCGCGGTCGAGAGGGGTCATGTCTCCAAATGCTCTCGAACCCCGAATGCAGCAAGACAGGCTTATAAGGGCAAAACCCACAAACGGCTACACAGCACGGGGGTCAGGGAACAAGGAGCCAAAAACAAAGGGACAAAATAGAGGGACAAACTATGGGGATGTGGCATGGGGACTGTTGCAAGGAACAATTTCTTGGCGCGACGTCTGATTTCAGTTA
The DNA here is from genome assembly GCF_000164805.1 of Carlito syrichta. Lineage (NCBI taxonomy): Eukaryota > Metazoa > Chordata > Mammalia > Primates > Tarsiidae > Carlito > Carlito syrichta. The sequence continues at coordinate 413 of NW_007233003.1, read as the reverse complement.
ACAAAGCAATCAACGACGCGGAACAGCTCGGGGGAACAAGGATGTGGGTCTGTGGCCAAGGGAACGTTACCACCGTCACACGCACACACTGGGGGGCTATTCCTAGGTCAGCAAGCAGTTAAGACGGAGGATTTCAACAAAATGGAACTACGTGTGTCAAGCGAGCTACTGTAACCAAAGGGGAGAGTTCAGTATTCACGCCGGGGCGTGCAAAACATCCCACGGTCGGGCTGCGGTGCTCGCCCCGTGTCTCCTTCCGCCCAAGGCTTCTGAAGAGGAGGCTCGAGGCCCGCAGCCTCCGACGGAGACACCCGGGGCATCAGAGCAAAGTTCTTCCCGGGTGCGGTCTGCTGAGTATCCCCGACCCCCGCACTGCGGGGCTCGCTTTCCCGGCCGTGTCCGCCGCCGTCTCC